>NC_134360.1:48832507-49107507 GCF_048569485.1 Anomaloglossus baeobatrachus | reverse complement strand
GCGAGCAAGAGATTTCTATAAATCCCATCTATTGTGCTTGTGATGTACAACGCAGCATTTGGACGTAATGCCTCCAAAATGCTCCTATTCCTTATCGTGGACACATATACTAAAGGGTGCTTTACACGCTGCAACATCGCTAGCGATTGCTAGCGATGACGAGCGCGATAGCACCCGCCCCCGTCGTACGTGCGACATGTGGTGATCGCTGCCTTAACAAACATCGCTACGGCAGCGTCACATGCACATACCTGTTCAGCGACGTCGCTGTGACCGCTGAACAATCCCTCCTTCAAAGGGGAGGTGCGTTCGGCATCACAGCGGCGTCACTAAACAGCCGCCCAATAAAAGCGGAGGGGCGGAGATGAGCGGCCGGAACATGCCGCCCACCTCCTTCCTTCCTCATTGCCGGTGGACGCAGGTAAGAGATGGTTGTCGCTCCTGCGGTGTCACACATAGCGATGTGTGATGCCGCAGGAGCGACAAACAACCTGCAGCATACACCACCAACGATATTTCGTAAAGGACATCTCAACGATCAACAATTTTTGACGTTTTTGCGATCGTTGAGCGTTGCTCCTAGCTGTCACGCGCTGCGATGTCGCTAACGGTGCCGGATGTGCGTCACAAACACCGTGACCCCAACGATATATTGTTAGCGATCTCGCAGCGTGTAAATGGCCCTTAATATTACATTCTCATGATAAGTTTTTGTTGAGTTTTTGATGTTGCAGCATTTCTGCACATTTTAGGTATATTAGGTTACCTGCTTTTTTACATGTTTTTATCATGTTTTTGAGGCTGAGGTATTTTTTGTTCTTTTTGGTGTCATATTTTAAAGAAAGCTGCTTTATTTTTGATACTTTGGCTTTGATATAAAACTTTACTGATTTATTTGTGTGCAGATTACAGGAGTGTTTCATGCGTTTCTGCTGCGGAATAGCGATATAAACCCATCTGCGTTTTTTCCGTATCTACTGCAAGTCTATACAGAAAAAAAACTATGCATAAAAGTCAGCGTACCTATAAGAGAAACTGACGTTGCAGATTTGGAACACGCACCGCAGATCAGTTTACACGGATTAAAAAGAAGCAGAGTGGTCAAGGGGTTTCTATAAATTACATCCCCTTTACTGGAAATGTAACGCTGCGTTTTTGACTCATTGTGGACACACAGTCTAATAGAATATTTATTTATTAATTTATTTTACTCACTTATATAGTGCAATTAATTCCTCAGCACTTTACAGACCTAATCATCAGAATTGTCCATAAATGTCTGATAAATGCATATTCCAGCTGCTGTGATTGTACAGGTGGCCATTCAAGCCTTGTTCTCCCCATTCACTTCAATGAGAGTTTAAAGAATATGGCTTTACAGACCGAAAAAAGGGACTTTGTTAAAATTACCAGCCACAATTAAATACTCCACGTTACAGAAATGATAAAATGGTGAACAAGTAGCGAACAAGTCATCATCAGCGAGTGGAATTGTTAGGAAAGAATGTGATTGACAGTAAATGTATCCCGGTGGTCAGAAAAATACGTGTCTCTATACTCAAAAAATTTATCCAAAAACTAAAAGCTTGGAAGGAAATTATGTTAGAGCTAAACTAGATATTAGGTAAGATACCAATTACTCCTGATAATTTATCAAATAATACATCACATTGTGTCGGATTCTAAATAAAAACAACAGTCTCCGTGTTCTGAATGTGACACTTAGTAATGCTCATCTCGGAAAACCGATAACTTCCTCTATATCTATTACTAGCTGTAGTACCCTGCGTTGCCCAGTATAGTAACTGTCTCTCTGTCACTCTCCCAGCCTCTGTCTGTCTCTTTCTCTCTCTGTCTGTCTCTGTCTTTCTGTCCATCTCATTCCCTGTCTGTCTCTGTCTGTGTGTATGTCTCTGTGTGTCTATCTGTCTGTCTCTTTCCCTGTCTGTCTCTTTCCCTTTCTGCCTCTGTCTCTCTCTGTGTCTCTTTCCCTGTCTGCCTCTGCCTCTCGCTGTGTCTCTTTCCCTGTCTGCCTCTGTCTCTCGCTATGTCTCTTTCCCTGTCTGCCTCTGTCTCTCGCTATGTCTCTTTCCCTGTCTGCCTCTGTCTTTCGCTATGTCTCTTTCCCTGTCTGTCTCTTTCCTTGTCTGCTTCTGTCTGTCTGTTTCTTTCCCTGTCTGTCTCTTTCCCTGTTTGCCTGTCTCCCTCTGTCTCTTTCCCTGTCTGTCTCTTTCCCTGTCTGCCTCTTTTTGTCTGTCTGTCTCTTTTTGTCTGTCTGTCTCTTTTTGTCTGTCTCTCCCTGTCTCTTTCTGTCTCTCTCCCTGTCTCTCTCTCCCTGCCTGTCTCTTTCTGTCTCTCTCCCTGTCTCTCTCTCCCTGCCTGTCTCTTTCTGTCTCTCTCCCTGTCTCTCTCTCCCTGCCTGTCTCTTTCTGTCTCTCTCTAACTGTCCACCGATATCATATTACCTCACACATAAGCTTCTTATACTAAGACTGTCATTTGTTGCTTATAGCAACCAATCACAGCTCCTATTAATGACCTGTAGCTTCCAGCTCCATTGACTTTAATGTAAGCAGATTTTTTGGCGAATAACTGTAAAGCGTGGAGTTAAATTTCCCCTCAACCATAGTCTTTGACGTCCCCTGAGTCACATGAGGCGTCTGTGAAAAATTTTGTGATTGTACATGCGACAGTGCATATTCCTTTAGCGGAGACACACGGACATACATACATACACTCTGCTTAATATATTAGATGGAGGTTGGCATCCTAAAATACCAATATAATGCCCCCACTTATTGATGATTTTTACTTTAGTGCCCCATTAAAACCCTACCAATATAGTTAAAGAGCAACTACACATTTTGTTCTTCAATAACTTTTTCCAGGATAGAAAGTTCTGAAAGTCTGCAAATTATTAGATTTGCCTTTATTGTAGTAAATAAATTGTCTGCAAGAGGCTTCTAAACTTTGCCTTTTCCCCTGTCTATTTTCCTGCATGAATGTCACGCTTGGCAGACAGTCCTGTGTCCGGCTGTAGAAGGTCACAGTGTTTGGATACACAAGCTGCTCTCTGACTTTCCCTTTTCCCCTGCTTTTGATTAATCACTTTCTCTTTAGGACCCTGCGGATTTCCTCACCTCACTTTTTTAGCTGTTGATCATAAGCACTTCCCTTTGTGTCTTTAAATACTCTTAGGCCATGTGCGCACTGGGAAATGGAATTTTCTTGAGAAAATTCCGCATGCTCTCACAAATTACCGCACCCGCGGTAAAAAAACGCGGGAAACCGCACCCGAAAACCGCATGCAGTTTGCCACGGTTTGCTGCGGTTTTACCGCGGTATTATTCGCGGTATTGCCGCGTGCGGGTTGGGATGTGCTTTATTGCATTCAATGCAATAAAGCACATTGAAAAAAAAAAAAAAAAAAAGTCATTTAATTCTGAGATAGTAGATAGATAGACAGAAGAATAGATAGATAGATAGACAGATAGAGGGATAGATAGATGACAGATCGCTGCATTTCCCACGGTCGGCAGTGAGTTCACATTACTGGCCGTGGGAAATGACCGGTAATTACCTCTGCTGTCTGCTGCTTTCATTCAGCGCTGTGTCTGTGACACATCGCGGCTGGATGGAAGCAGCGCAGGACCTGTGGATTATGCCGGAGCTGTGTGGATTACGCTGGAGCTTTGGTGCGGGAGGGGTTAATAAAATGGTGAACGAGGCTTGTTGGTTTTATTTAAAATAAAGGATTTTTCTGTGTGTGTTTTATTCACTTTACTTACGGGTTGAGCATGTCAGCTGTCACATAGACGCTGCCATGATCAAGCCTGGGGTTAATGGCGGTGATCCCCCACCATTAACCCCTTGTATTACCCTGCCGCCACTGCTACACGGCGGCAGGAAGAGCCGAGGACACTCCCGGTGCTGCCGCATAATGTATGCGACAGTGCCGGGGCAGCTGCAGCTGATATTCTCGGCTGCGGGAGGGGGAGTGAGGCGGGGGACATTACCCCTGCCCCTCTCCCTCCCCAGCCTGAGAATACCGGGCTGCCGCTGTGTGCTTACCTCGGCTGGAAGGTAAAAATACAGCGGAGCCCACGTTCTTTGTTTTCTATATATCCGTTTGCTTTCTATGTGTGTTCTATGTGTCTGTGTTCTATGTCTGTGATGTCTGTGTGTGTGATGTGTGTCTGATGTGTGTTTACTCTCTGCACGGCTTCCTCTTCCTGTAATGACATCACTTCCCTGCAAAACCGCAGGCAAGCGATGTACATTACCGGAGGTAAACCGCGAAATACCGCAGGGAATAACGCAGCAAAACGCAGTGAACCGCACAGAATTTGCTGCCTGCGTTATTCCCTGCGGGATTTCATGATTAACATTGGAGTCAATAGAGTGAAATCCTGCAGCGATGTGCGGAAAAGAAGTGACATGCACTTGTTTTTGCTGCGGGATTCCCGCAGCAAAACATGCAGCTGTCAAATTCCGCCTAGTGCGCACAGGATTTTTTTTCTCCATAGGATTTGCTGGTGATTCACTGCAGAGATGTTATGAACATTTTCTGCAGCGAAACATGCAGCAAATCCGCGAAAAATCCGCGGCAAAATCCGGTAAGTGCGCACATAGCCTATTTCCCCTAACTCTGTTATGGTGATAGATGTAAAAACCCTTCATAAGTCTTCAGTGCAAGCAGTCGGCTTGTATTCATCTGGAGAAACTTTGTTGTTATTACTGTTCCTCTCACTGAGTCATCTGGAAGTAGGTTTTTAGTTTACTTTCCCCCTGATTGTATTCCCTGTGTCTTCTTTTGAGCTTTGTGGAGTTGACTAAGTGCTCATTCCATCTGCTCCCTACCTATTTCAGGGGAAGCCTAGGGTCAGATATCCGGCTCGGCGCATAGGTGCAGAACCTATCTAGGGTGGTTAGGGGAGTCAGGGGCCAGCGGAAGGTTTGGACAGGCGTCACCATGTCCCCCTTCATTAGACACAGTGTTTCACTTTCGCCATTCGCTTGGTACTTCCCCGTACCCAACGTGACAGTTCAGCTGTATTGATATCAGAAAGTACTCACTTGGAGTACAGATGATGGCAGTGATGGGTCAGAACATGTCTCCTCTTGCGTGTTCCGTTTATCAGAAATTCTCTTACAGCAGATTATCCAAAGGCTTAATGGCGCACAGGTGCTTAGCCATCACTTCCATCATCTGTACTCCAAGTGAGTACATTTTAATATCAACGCAGCTGCACACAGGCAAATAAACTGGGGAAAAGTCAGGGTTTAGAAGCTACTTGCAGGTTATTTTTTTTTTTTTTTTAACAGGAATAATTACAAATGCCCTTTAAGAAGCAATAAATGAAATTATACTGCATCAAGTATCTCTATATACGTAATTCCTGCCATCTATCTCAGTGTGACAGGGAGATGTCGCCAGCACTGAGTGTTGTCTGTATGACAAGTTTGTAATTGCCCAGTTATCTTTAGGTTATTAGATAGGAAATATATATCCAAGCAACTTGTAGGATCTAGGAATCTAAACTTAAAAAGTAACAGTATCCGTAATCCAAACACTGCAGCTGATTGAATAATGCACAGTAATAATGCACCATGCTAATCTGTTGCCAAATAACAAAATAATGCATAAGGGGCCATCTTTTCTTTAAATCAGCTAATAACGTGCACACTAGGAGACAGCTGGTCCAATCTGATATTCTGCCCATCGTGGAGGTGGGCACCCTCTGTTAGTAATATGATGCCCCCATTCATTGACTACTTCAAAATACCCTAAAATACTCAACATTGAATCTCTGGATTTCTCCAGCCTGGAGTCTGAAGCTTGTGCGGAGGTTATTAATGGTCGGCTGAGGAAGGTTTTGCCGCTGAATGCACTTGGGCAAATCATCAAGATCCCCTGCTGGCAGCTATTGTGTAATCACCGACCAATGATGCTTTCGATGTGCTCGAGAGGAAACAAGTCCGGAGACTGTGCAACTATGGGAGCAAGTTTAGGGCATTCTGGCTGATCACAGTAGTGTGAGGAGCATGTGCCTGAGGTTGTTCTGTGGAAAAATGACTCCTGGGACACTGGAGAAATGACCGCAGCACTGGATCCACCAACAAATCATTGTAATGAGCAGCTAGTGCAGCATGAATAAATAGTAGATGGGTCCAGCTAAAGGCATATCATGCCAACCCAAAATACAAACATGGGAATAGGACCAACCAGGTGCTGACCATGATTAGTGTAGCTCAAACAAAACGAGAGAAGAGGTTTTCCCTGGTATAATTCAAACTGTAGCCTGTCCTTGTCACGTGTCAGCATGGGCTGCAAACTGAAGATATGCAGCCTCCAAGATCTGTGTGTCAGCTAACAAGAGCTGTATCACACATACCTCAGTCAGCATTAAAGAAATATAACACAAAGGAGTTATCTCCAGGTTCATTCTCCTCAATGTTTATTTGTTCTCCAGTGAGTTTCTGGGAACTGCTATAAAGATATCAGACTGACAGACGAAGGGGCATAAAGCTAGAGATCTCCTCGACAAGCACAATATGGTTATTTGTGATACACAAATAACGGGAGCTGTACATCTTCAGTCTAAAGCCTATAGGTGACAATACTAGGGCCGACTGCAGTTTGAATTATATCAAGGAGGTCTTTTTTTTCCCCTCATTCTTAGAGAACCCCCTTTAAAATTGTAACATACAGGAAAAGCTTTGACTTTATTGAAAATCAAATATGAAAAACATTGACTCAAAACGTCTCTTGTATGTGACAAATCGCCAATGTCTGAATGAGCCCCTGTGTGCATAAGGTTACATTTTTGGTTGGTTAACCATCAGTTCTCCAATATTTAGCCTTTTATTGGCCCCAGATGACAGCAGACAATTCCCTAACCGCATTCACCATCCTAAACACAAGGAATACAGAGTGGTCTATACATTGTGCACAATTAGAATAATATGGCACAGGTTGCGTGTGATCCTGCAGTTCATCTCTATTCCCTTCAATAGGTCTGAATTGCAATACCTGGCAGCCTATAGCCTGGCATAGCAGACATTTTCTTGAACTGCTGTACAAACCCCATAAACCGATGAGTTTCTGTAGACTCATCAGTGGTGAAGGATTAAGGTTGCACCTGTCTCACTAGGTATGGAGTCGTACCAAGGAAACGGCAAAAGGGAAAGGAAACCCTATCTCTAGGTAGAGGGAAGATTGTGACCTCCTTACCAAGCCTACCGCTGGGCCCTGGGTTCCCTCACCACCCTAGATGGTGCATAGGTGCAGAACCTAAGTTGAATACCTGGCCCTAGGTAGGGAGTGGAACGGATGAGCTCTTAAGCCTAGGTCACACATAGTGACGCAGCAGCTATCACGACGACGATCTGACCTTATCAGGATCGCTGCTGTGTCGTTACATGGTCACTGGTGAGCTGTCAAACAGGCATATCTCACCAGCGACCAGCCCCAAGCCAGCAGCGACGCGTGGAAGCGATGCTGCGCTTGGTAACTAGGGTAAATATCGGGTAACCAAGCAAAGTGCTTAGCTTGGTTACCCGATATTTACCTTGGTTACCAGCGCACACCCCTTAGTGCTGGCTCCCTGCACTCGTAGCCAGGGTACACATCGGGTTAATAAGCAAACCGCTTTGCTTATAGTTACCTGATGTGTACCTTGGCTACATGTGCAGGGAGTCGGCTTCAAGAAGCTGCGGACGCTGGTAACGAAGGTAAATATCGGGTAACCAAGCAAAGCCTTTGCTTGGTTACCCGATATTTACCTTAGTTACCAGCGTCCGCAGAAGCCAGCTCCTGCTCCCTGCACATTCAGTTGTTGCTCCGTCGCTGTCACACGCAGCGATGTGTGCTTCACAGCGGGAGAGCAACGACAAAAAAAATGGCCCAGGACATTCAGCAACAACCGGTGACCTCACAGCAGGGGCCAGGTTGTTGCTGGATGTCACACACAGCGACATCGCTAGCAAGGTCGCTGCTATGTGACAGAAAATGGTGACAAAGCAGCGACGTAGTCGTCGCTGTCGTGTGTGACATGGCCATTAGTCAACCCCACTAGGCACTAAAGGACACACAGGGATAAACAGGGGAAAACAACTTATCTCCAAGATGACTCAGGGAGAGGAACTGCAACGACTACAAAGATTCTGCAGATGTATGCAAACTGACTGCTTGCACTGAAGACTTGAAAAGGATATATGAACTATCACCAGCACCGAGTAATATTAAGTGAAGGTATATAAAGACAAAGGGAAGTACTGATGAACAACAGCTGAAAGGCTGAGGAAATATGCAAGGTCCTAAAGGAAAAAGTGATGAAAACCAAGCAGAAATAAAAAGGTCAGGGAATAGTTTGCACAGCTAAACACTCTGACCTTCTATAGCCGGACACCACAAGACTGTGTCAACCGTGACAGCACCATAGCTCAGTTCAGGCTAGAAAGAGAACCAGCTTACAAAAAGTGGAAAGGAACCTAGAAGAAAGGACAATAGTTTGGAAGCTGGTATAATTTTAGATTGGATAGAGCTATGGTGTAACCCGAATCCTTTACCCCTGATGAATCTATAATGAGGAAACACGTTGGGAGCCTATGATGAAGGGTTTCATTTTATACCTACCTAACAGTGTTGTATGGAAACAGGATTAAATAGATGACTTCCCCTGGACCTGGGCAAGATTGTTACCTGCAACTAATGAGGTGTCTCCCTGTTTATAGAAACCAGTGACCGTCTTTGGACAGGAGCCTCTCATCTGGGTCTCTCCATTTAACACTAGAACTACTGAGGTAGTCATTTTGACTACTTTGCACCATGTATTTCTATATAGGTGTCACGAGTCCAGTAGTTCTAGTGTTAAATGGGTTTAGTTTCTCTCGATTCTAAAATGGTTAAGTGCCAGTTTTGCTCTTGCAGCTTTTCCAAGCAGTTCCTATCTGAGTGATAAGCTGCACACAGTTTGTAGTCACACTCTTCAGCTTTAAATAGTGGTGTATCCCAGCAATCACTGCTGAAGATACAAAGTCATTTGGTCTCTGGCCGTCTTGGAGGAAGGTTCTGCTTTGGAAGATTCCTGCTCTCAGGCGTTAGCCTTTTGTTACTTCTTCCATCCTGTTTGTCTTACCCTGCCTTGTATCTGGTTAGTTCAGCGGTGAGGTCTCGTGTACCTCACCTGCCCCTCACTAGTCAGGGTTACTATAGGGTCTTCTCAGGGTCTCAGGTTCCTGTTCGGCGACAGTTGTGGAGACTGTATAGGGCCTGGCTAGGAGAATAGGGTCAGCTGCGGTTGAGGATAGGAGGTGTTCCACCATTCCCCTTCACTAGTTCCAGGGCCTCCCGCTGTTTGTGTCCTTTTTTTAGTTGTATTTTTGCGCGTCAGACGCACATAGGTCTGAATGCCCCCGCCATGCTTGTCTGACCCAGCAAGCGTGACATGAAGTCTACAAATCTAACCATTAAGGCTATCCGAATATACCTTCTGCGTGTTTTTTATGGCTATATGGGGTATGTAAAAATGAGGTTCAATTATCTCTAATAGAAAGGCTACTTGAATATATCGGTCTGTTCATGACTATCTAGAGCGTATTACATGGTCAGTGTTACATTCAAGAACTGTTAAAAGTACTTTTAAAGTGACTTTAATGCGGAATGTGTCCCCTAATTAAAATTTATATTTTAATTCAATTTTTTTCTATATCACATGTATAAAGACAAAAATGAGAGATAAATTGGGGAGCGGGGTTTGACTTAATCAATTGGCAAAAAGTCACCTGGGTCCTTCCAGCAACACAAATAAATGATCGTAACGTAAAAATTAACATTTATTATAAAAGATGTAAGAAAACAAAAGGATATAAAACAACCAGCATCCAGGGATATATACAGGATACTGTAACTACATCATACAATCATGAAAGAAGCACAAAAACTGTAAAGAACTGACAGTGACATTTACAGTGAGATATACTTATATTACATCAGCTTGGAGAATCCCTTTAAAGTTAAAGGGCACTTCCCCAAAAATTAAAAATATGCCAATTAAAAAAAAAAAAAAAAAAAAAAAAATAAAAGAATCAGAATCATTTTGCCATTTCTTTTTAACATCTTTTTCTTCAAAAACTGAGCATGCTACTAAAATTTCACATTCAGGAAAGTTTTTGGGACAAGCAATGATGAGATGTACAGTCACATTGGAGGTCACCCAGCTCCCCTGTACAACTTACAGACTACACAGAGAGAAAAAAAAAGCAAGCATAATATATATTAGGCTCAAGACATCATATATAATATATCATCCAGCACCCTGCAGCCAGGTGGTGTACAGTATACTGCAGTGACCGCTAACAGAGAGGCAATAACGGGGCGACTCATTACAGTTCTATATTCTAATTCTTCAGATTAAAATGTAAAAAAAGTTCTTGTTCACAAGATGACGCAGCAGCAAGTGGACGGATAATCCTTAGTCTCCACTTTATTCTCTCGTCCGTACACAAAGTATCTGCAATTTTTACCCTTCCAGCTGTACTCAACCTTCGTGAGCGGCAGCAACTCAATAGTCTGTCTCTAAGGAGAGAAAATACAGATTATACAAAGCAGATGGACACAGTATAGAACATAGGGGCAGTATTATAGTAGTTCTATTCTTGTTTATTGAAGTAGTATTATAGTAGTTATATTCTTGTATATAGGGGCAGTATTATAGTAGTTATATTCTTGTATATAGAAGTAGTATTATAGTAGTTATATTCTCGTATATAGGGGCAGTATTATAGTAGTTATATTCTTGTATATAGAAGTAGTATTATAGTAGTTATATTCTTGTATATAGGGGCAGTATTATAGTAGTTATATTCTTGTATATAGAAGTAGTATTATAGTAGTTATATTCTTGTATATAGGGGCAGTATTATAGTAGTTATATTCTTGTATATAGGGGCAGTATTATAGTAGTTATATTCTTGTATATAGGGGCAGTATTATAGTAGTTATATTCTTGTATATAGAAGTAGTATTATAGTAGTTATATTCTTGTATATAGGGGCAGTATTATAGTAGTTATATTCTTGTATATAGAAGTAGTATTATAGTAGTTATATTCTTGTATATAGGGGCAGTATTATAGTAGTTATATTCTTGTATATAGGGGCAGTATTATAGTAGTTATATTCTTGTATATAGGGGCAGTATTATAGTAGTTCTATTCTTGTATATAGAAGTAGTATTATAGTAATTATATTTTTGTACATAGGGAGTAGTATTATAGTAGTTATATTCTTGTATATAGAGGCAGTATTATAGTAGTTATATTCTTGTATATAGGGGCAGTATACATATTGGCTCTTAACAATATGATTAATCTTGTATGAATCTCATTTTTCCCCGCTCAGTACTTACCTGCTTCAGGATACGACACGTGGACATATACTGGGAGTAATGCTGTTGGACGGCGGTCTGAGAGGCCTGATTTATGGACACGTCAGGGAAATTCATGATCGGAGGCACCTGTGCAGAATAGACAGATTTATCATACCTATAGATGAAATTTGTTAATGAAAATATTCCAAAAATCTGTTTTCAGGTTTGCGCTCCTCACCAGTATCTGCTCATCGGAGTACATCTTCTCTCCAGTCACTTTCTTGAAGAGATCGGTGGGGAAATCTGAGCGATGATCAGGGATGAACTCGTAAAGATTATTCTTCCTGCAATTACAATGAAAATCCAGTGTAAACCCCGATCTGTTAAAGTTTGCAGTGCATCAGAATGCGGTCTATTGTCCCCTGTTATCAGCTCAGAATAAAAGTGATCATTTAGGAGCGACAGTGTTCTAGTAATGGCCCATGTCCTCACCACGCCACGGTCAGCTCGATGAACGTCATCACTTGGCCTTTCCCATTGCAGCCTGGACACGTCTGGACATTGCTCTGGTTGCAGGTTTTGCATCTGTAAATTGACAAATATAAAACGTAAATGGATGTAAAAATTAAATATTGCACAATATGCTTATGTACTGCCCCGCGGCCTCAGCTGCGGCCACCCAGCCGCTCGGATCTGTGCTCGCGTTCTACGAGTGGTGGCTTGAGCCTCTCATGGACTCGGGGGTCACGTTGCTCTGCAAGGGAGTTGGCGTTACACACGGGGAGAATGCGGATGTTTGGTTTTTTGGGATGATTGTTCGTGACAGCACCCACGGGTTGTGGTGATGGTGGACACCACCGCTGTGGTGAAGGTACGGGGACTCCCGGGAGCGGTGTAGTGGCGCAGCTAGGTGTTGACCCCTCCGTGGGTAGGGGGATGTTGGTCCCGGGGCCCGGTCGTGCTGTGGGCAGGGGTGCAGGGTGCAGTGTTGCGGTGCAGCGCGGTGCGGTGCCTGATGGCACTGTCGTACTCACGATTAAACCACACAGTCACTGGTAAACCAAACAGAGGAATGAACGGGGCCCGCAGCCGGCTGCAGCTTCCTAGTCGGGTTGGCAATGTCCGCCTTTCTCCTGCACCTGTGTTTGTAGTGTGACCACTGTGCCTGGGCACTGGTAGTCCGCTCCCCGGCGTATATGTGTTGTAGGAGCCCCTGTTGCCCGCAGATGCTGGCCCTTGGATCTCTGGCCTCTGGCGGTGGCTACTATCTGGACGGGTTGGTCTGTTGCCTTCAATCGAGACTTTGGTGGGAATGAACCCCTGAGGTCCAGACCGCAATCAGTTAATTTGACTATTGTGGTGGCATATAGCCTAGTTGGGGTCTGAGTACCCTGCTTGGTGCTCCGGTATCCAGTTAGCTCCCCGGTTCGGTTCCGGGGGGCCACTACCCTGTCCCGGTTCCTCACGGTTCCGCTGGTCGTGTTCCCGGTCTCCTGCAGGCGGCCACTACCGTCTGCCTGCCTGACTGTTTGAACCGTCTGTCCACTCTGACTGTCTGAACTCCACTATACTGTTTTCTGTCTTCCTGCCTCAGGCCAGCAGACTCCTCGGGGGGGGCGTGTCTTTCCACCTGACTCCGCCCACCTGGTGTGCCTGTCTAACACTGAGGGAGGCAATCAGGTCTTTGTGGTTGACTGATGGTACCTTTCTAGTGTGGGTGTGTGTGTGTGTGTGTGTGGTGAGTGTTGTGACCTGTGACCCCTGGGGTCCAGGGCGTCACACTTAGACATGTTCAATAAAAAGTATGTGAACCCCAAGGTCCATAAGATGAAGCACATGACTTGTCAATGGAGTGGGCTTTACTGCCAATCTTTGTAGAGATCATTTTATACCAGAATTCACGGGCAACAGAAGAGGAGACCACAGCCATGATGGAAATTGTGAGGTCTTCCTTCTTTTATATGGATATTATATCGGGGGTGCACATACTTTTCTCATAGAATAAGCCAAAAAAGAAGTACGGGTGTGCACTACCGTCGTGTATCTTGTGCTAGTGCCCAGGAGGAGTGAGACTAGAACGGTCAGTCAGCCACTGCGCTGGTTCCTGAGCGCTCGTGGAAACGAGGCAAGAATCCAAGAATTCCAAAGAAGAAATGAGATCACGGCACTCATAGGGAAAATCCAAGCTGTCCTTTATTCAAACCATGAAGTGGAGTAAAACAGCGCTAAGAGAGCCGGGTGCCAGCTCCCTCAGGACGACGGCCGTTTCGTACCTGCTTGTACTTCAGTGGACCCGTGGAAGTACCAGGAGGTACGAAACGGCCGTCGTCCTGAGGGAACTGGCACCCGGCTCTCTTACCGCTGTTTTACTCCACTTCATGGTTTGAATAAAGAATAGCTTGGATTTTCCCTGCGAGTGCCGTGATCTCATTTCTTCTTAGGAATACTTTTCTCATAGACTATCAACTGAACTCAAGAACCTAAATAATGTTGGGTCATATGAGGTATAAAACAGAGTTAAAACACCGTACAGCATTTTAGAGGATCCCATGGTCTTCTGTACTTTGACTAAATGGTACTAGGATCTGGTATGATGGCACCATGGGGGGGTGGGGGAAATCACTGGTGGGATCATCCCCTCCCCCAACATCCACTACATACCCCATTGTTCCTGTCCCACTGCAGCTCATACACTCCTCCGATAAACGCTTCCCAGATCCATTGCAGTCGTCACATTTCACCTAACAGCAGAGGAAACATATATAAATTATATACAGGTGGAATTTTCTAGATTCCGATACATTGTAACAACACTTTCCTAAACAATGCAGAATGGGAAGGGGGGGGGGACTATTATGGAGACCCCTTGAAATCTCCCAAACAGCATCCACTAAGAAACATTCCTGAAGCATCTTTAAGGCTAGGTTCAGATTTCCGTCAATTTGTAAGCAGTCACAATCCGCGGCTCTGGTAAACAACGGAATCCGTTTGGCGGATTCCGTTGTTCCCATATACTTGTATAAGCGGCGGATTGTGACTGATGATGCTGCGTTGCATCCGCCGCCTGACTGATCAGTCGTGGAACGACTGACCGCGGGGCGAAAGGAACGCAGCCTGTAACGTTTGAGCAGCGGAATTCTTTTGATTTCGCTGCGCATGCTCTCGGCGTCGAATGATCAGCTGATCGTTCTCATTAGCCGGCCGCCGGGAGATCAACTGTTCGCTCTCAAAAGCCGGCGGCCGGCTAATGAGAGCGATCAGCTGATCATTCGCTCTGTCTCTTGTTTTATAACGGAATCCACTTTCTCTTCCAATACTTGTCACCCGTTATACAACGCATCAGTCACAAGCGTTAAGCAACAAATGTGACTGATGCAAAACAACGGAAATGTGAACCTAGCCTTACACTCAATATGACCGATCTCTGGCGGAATTTTTGCCAAAATATTGTCTTGTGCGACTTCCACCATATTTATGAAGAGCTCTAGACTCTTTGTAGGAATTGCAGGTGATGTCACTGAAAAAGGCAGAGCTCGAAGTGTGAATGTGACCATATTGTAATTTTAATTCATCATCTTTATTATTATATAGCACCAACATATTCTGCAGCGGTCTACATGCATCAGTATTGTGGTGCACATTTCTGGCACAAAGACAACGGTGGTGGAAACTTTACAGTTAGCTTTAGCAAACAGCATGAGCCACTGAGAGTAGACAGCCTTAAAAGGGAATCAGTCAGCAGGTTATGGCTATGTAATCTGAAGACAGTATGCTGTAGGAGTTTACACAGGGATTTCAGTGATGCCTCTCTTATCACATTGTGCTCACTTCTTGTTTACCTACATTTTTTGTTTTAACTTCAGGAGCTTATCATTGCCGGACTACGTCAGCTAGAGAATAGCTAGTCCGGTATGCCCCCCTGCTGTCATTAGCAGCTCACTGTCTATAGACATTGTATATAGAGAGCAGGGGCCAGATCTCTCAGCCTTGCTAGATAGCAAAGTCTAAAAACCTCTGTAGCCAGTAATCTAAGCGATACATCATTGGATTCAGGGTCTCTTTGTCTATATCATACTGCTCTCAGCAACAACTTGCTGACAGATTCCCTTTAAAAGATGGCAGATTTACATTTGCACTATGTCAGAGCTTTTGATAAATCTGCCCCATCGCTCCCCCCCACTGGCAGTCAGTGGTACTACACCATCACACTCACCTGGCTATTCCCATTACATTTCTGGCAGATGATTTTGCCTTTTCCGTTGCATTCTTGGCAGGACTGTAAGACAAGACCAGAGGATTAGACTCTTGACGCCACAGGTATTTATATCAGTTTCCTTGTCAGATTCTAATAACCTTCTTGGAAGTCGTGTGAGGAACAGGCTGTTTTTCAGTTTCATCATGGAAAAGGGTTGGAGTCTTCACGTGGATTTCCCAGGGCGGAGGAGCTGGACCTTTTTCAGGAGAGTCAAGGGCATCGCCTGCAAGGAAACGCACATAATAGTATAGGAAGGGGTGAGAAGAACATGCGCAGAACAATATGGCCACCATTATAGGTCACATCAGTCAATATTTCCAAACTCTACCTCTATTGATGTGTAAGGGGGAGCACTGTGAGATGCCATAGGCTGCAAGCAGGAAGAAGCCCACGTGCGGCCAAGACCACCTGGTGCAGCCCACGTGCGGCCAAGACCACCTGGTGCAGCCCACGTGCGGCCAAGACCACCTGGTGCAGCCCACGTGCGGCCAAGACCACCTGGTGCAGCCCACGTGCGGCCAAGACCACCTGGTGCAGCCCACGTGCGGCCAAGACCACCTGGTGCAGCCCACGTGCGGCCAAGACCACCTGGTGCAGCCCACGTGCGGCCAAGACCACCTGGTGCAACTAGGGGTTCTGTGTCCCGTCAAGTTCCATACACAGCAATGGTGTAAAGCTGGGTGACGATCAGCAAATATACAATATATCCCATATATCACTAACCAGATAGAGGTTTAGTCACCCATTCACAGGTCCGTGACTCTGTGAATGTTTCCAGGCGATACTAAAGGAAACAAAAAAGTAATATGTAAATGGTGATCAACTAAGCGTAAAGAATGTGATAACTACACAGATAGCTAGGGGGCAGCACTGACCCGATAGGTGTTGAATGGAATGAGCTGAGTAATTTCCATCTCTTCTGCTGGGGATGACCCATAACAACACTGTGCGTTGGCATAGTCCTGCAGAGCATGCTTGGCCGTCTCATTGCTGATAGATGGGATCCTGTGGAGAGAAAGTTGTCAGAAGGCAAAAGATAAATCGGGGTTCACAGCTAATAGGGGCTTCAAGGATCTATTTCCCCCACATTTTTTTTGGAGAGTGTTGAGTGTGTTCTTTTTTTGAGCTGGGCCAGATATAGGATACGCTCTATGCAATTTTTGTTGTTATATGCAATCTTTGTTGCTATATGCAACAGATGAGGACTTCTTTATCTGTGTGAAGGAGAACTTTATGCTGATCTAACCGTAGATGCTGAAGTTGTTTCCTTACTCACTGAACTATAAAAAGTCTTGTTTTCTTCTTGGTTTCACTTTCTTTTCCTGATACAATGCTGTATGACTGTGCTTATTACCTCATCGTCTCTCAGAAGTAAAGAGTTTGTTATCGCACATAATCTGCTCTGTGAACTTTCTTCTGCGACTGTAAAGCTAGAAGCTGTGCAACAATCTTTACCCAAGGGTGCAGAAGGGCTATGGGCCGCCCTTGCTTCTGGTACTTTAGGCATTGGCTGACAGCGTGATCATCCCATCGAAGCATTGCCTATACAACTGTGCAGAATATGTCCTGCATATATATAAGTGCTACTTACGACCAGTCTCTGTTTGTAGGAGTGGGTACATTGCCAGGTTCTGGTCCAAACGCAGGGGGAGGAGGTAGAAATTTGCCATCTAGAAATAAAGACAAACCCTGATTGCACAAATCAATGGGATAACGGAAACTGTTCCTTAGCAGAGGTAGACGAGCTGGGAGATTGCCAGCTACGCCAAAACATAATGTGTAAGTCGCATTATTAAAAATGGCTTCCCCCCTTTTTTAAAGTTAACATTTTTGCTTGGTGTCCAATTCACTGAAAGCAAGCAGAGATCTTAACTGTAGTGATTACCAAGAATCAGAAGCGGGACATCTGCATTGGCCGAATACTTGTCACAACGTTTGTTAAAGGGGCGGACAGTGTGAACAGAGCCCCCGTGTAATAACAGTATATAGGCTCTATGCAGTCCTATAGATGTGGCTTTGGAGGCGGTAGTGGCCCCCTGCAGGGCTGCCACTAGGAATTTCAGGGCCCCATAATTTTGGGGCTCCCTTGAGACTCAACCCCTGTGCCTCCACACCTCACACACGGCAATAAATGAAGCGTGTAGGAGTCCCCCCTTCTGTTGGGGCCCTGGACTAGAGTCCCGTTTGCCCCCCCCCTGATGGCGGCCCTGCCCTTTGATCTCTTAGGCCCCTGTGTGGCTGCAGTTTGCACCAATGTTATGTCCACCTCTAGTTAAAGTTGTATCCAGGCTAAACAATCCTCTGTGGCCCAAACCATCTGGACCTCAGCCTGATACAATGTATTGGTGTGAGATAACAGTATCAGTTTGGAGTCAACACTGAATATTTCCTAGACTGGATACAATTGTAACAAACCCTATGCAGTGAGAATTGTTAGGTCTGCAAGGGTTTTAGTCAATAAAAAGAAGGTTTCCATTCATTGAGAGTCAGCGGAGATCTTGAGCCAGAAAGTAATATACAAGATAGATACATATTTGTTTACAAAATAGAAAATCTCTTGAAGACTTTAAATCAATACAGACACAAATGAGAGAAAAAAAAAAAAAAGTGAATTAAATCCTGTTACTCACGGTTGCTGTCTCCGGCCAATCCTTCATAGCCAGGGATGCCGGCAAACTGAGGATAAGGTGCCACCTGGGGGGCGAGGGCATTTGTGTTTACAGAGGGGTAATAGCCTGGAGCCACGGCTGGGTTCATAGCAGGCTGGTACGGGAGGCAAGACGGCATTGCTGGAATAACATGAGAAAACAATCATGCCTCATTATCGGAAATCATGAAATATTTACCCCTAATCTTGTCTTAAAATGTTTTAGCTACTTTTGTAATTTTTAAATTTTTCCCTCTGTTGCAAAAATAAAGTCAGGAAAACTTGACAAAATGAAGGGAATTTTGTTTACTTACCGTAAATTCCTTTTCTTCTAGCTCTAATTGGGAGACCCAGACAATTGGGTGTATAGGCTATGCCTCCGGAGGCCGCACAAAGTATTACACTCAAAAGTGTTAAGCCCCTCCCCTTCTGCCTATACACCCCCCGTGCTCCCACGGGCTCCTCAGTTTTGGTGCAAAAGCAAGAAGGAGGAAAAAGAATTATAAACTGGTTTAAAGTAACTTCAATCCGAAGGAATATCGGAGAACTGAAACCATTCAACATGAACAACATGTGTACACAAAAAAACAGTGGCGGGTGCTGGGTCTCCCAATTAGAGCTAGAAGAAAAGGAATTTACGGTAAGTAAACAAAATTCCCTTCTTCTTTGTCGCTCTATTGGGAGACCCAGACAATTGGGACGTCCAAAAGCAGTCCCTGGGTGGGTAAAATAATACCTCGTAAGAGAGCCGTAAAACGGCCCTTTACTACAGGTGGGCAACCGCCGCCTGAAGGACTCGTCTACCTAGGCTAGCATCCGCCGAAGCATAGGTATGCACCTGATAGTGTTTCGTGAAAGTGTGCAGGCTCGACCAGGTAGCCGCCTGACACACCTGCTGAGCCGCAGCCTGGTGCCTCAAAGCCCAGGACGTGCCCACGGCTCTGGTAGAATGGGCCCTCAGCCCTGATGGAACCGGAAGCCCAGCCGAACGGTAAGCTTCGATAATTGGCTCCTTGATCCACCGAGCCAGGGTTGATTTGGAAACCTGTGACCCTTTACGCTGGCCAGCGACAAGGACAAAGAGTGCATCCGAGCGGCGCAGGGGCGCCGTACGAGAAATGTAGAGTCTGAGTGCTCTCACCAGATCTAACAAGTGCAAATCCTTTTCACATTGGTGAACTGGATGAGGATAAAAAGAAGGCAAGGAGATCTCCTGATTGAGATGAAAGGAGGATACCACCTTAGGGAGAAAATCCGGAACCGGATGTAGAACCACCTTGTCCTGGTGAAACACCAGGAAAGGGGCTTTGCACGACAATGCTGCTAGCTCAGACACTCTCCGAAGAGAAGTGACTGCTACTAGAAAAACCACTTTCTGCGAAAGTTGTGAGAGGGAAATATCTCTCATTGGCTCGAATGGTGGTTTCTGAAGAACCATCAGAACCCTGTTTAGATCCCAGGGTTCTAACGGCCGGTTGTAAGGAGGGACTATGTGACAAACCCCCTGCAGGAACGTGCGTACCTGTGGAAGCCTGGCTAGGCGCTTCTGGAAAAAACACAGAGCGCTGAGACTTGTCCCTTAAGGGAGCCGAGCGACAAACCCTTTTCCAGTCCAGATTGAAAGAAGGACAGAAAAGTGGGCAAGGCAAAAGGCCAGGGAGAAAAAACCCTGAGCAGAGCACCACGACAGGAAAATTTTCCACGTCCTGTGGTAGATCTTGGCGGACGTTGGTTTCCTAGCCTGTCTCATAGTGGCAAAGACGTCTTGAGATAACCCTGAAGACGCTAGGGTCCAGGACTCAATGGCCACACAGTCAGGTTGAGGGCCGCAGAATTCAGATGGAAAAAACGGCCCTCGAGATAGCAAGTCTGTTTGGTCTGGTAGTGTCCACGGTCGGCCGACCGTGAGATGCCCCAGATCCGGGTACCACGACCACCTTGGCCAGTCTGGACGAGGATGGCGCGGCGGCAGTCGGTCCTGATCTTGCGTAACACTCTGGGCAACAGTGCCAGCGGAGGAAACACATAAGGGAGCTGAAACTGCGACCAATCCTGAACTAAGGCGTCTGCCGCCAGAGCTCTGGGATCTTGAGACCGTGCCATGAACATTGGTACCTTGTTGTTGTGCCGGGACGCCATGAGGTCGACGTCCGGCACCCCCCAGCAGCAACAGATCTCCTGAAACACGTCCGGGTGAAGGGACCATTCCCCTGCTTCCATGCCCTGGCAACTGAAATAATCTGCTTCCCAGTTTTGCACGCCTGGGATGTGAACTGCGGATATGGTGGATGCCGTGGCTTCCACCCACATCAAAATCCGCCGGACTTCCTGGAAGGCTTGCCGGCTGCGTGTGTCGCCTTGGTGGTTGAAGTATGCCACCGCTGTGGAATTGTCCGACTGAATTCTGACCTGCTTGCCTTCCAGCCACTGCTGGAACGCTTTCTGGGCAAGATACACTGCCCGTATGTCCAGAACGTTGATCTGAAGCGAGGACTCTTGCTGGGTCCACGTACCCTGAGCCCTGTGGTGGAGAAAAACCGCTCCCCACCCTGACAGACTCGCGTCTGTCGTGACTACTTCCCAGGATGGGGGTAGGAAGGATATCCCCTTCGATAATGAAATGGGAAGAAGCCACCACCGAAGGGAAGCTTTGGTCGCCTGAGAGAGGGAGACGGTCCTGTCGAGGGACGTCGGCTTCCTGTCCCATTTGCGTAGGATGTCCCATTGAAGGGGACGCAGGTGAAACTGCGCGAAAGGGACTGCCTCCATTGCTGCCACCATCTTCCCCAGGAAGTGCATGAGGCGCCTCAAGGGGTGTGACTGGCCTTGAAGGAGAGATTGTACCCCTTTCTGTAGTGACTACTGCTTGATCAGCGGAAGCTTCACTATCGCTGAGAGGGTATGAAACTCCATGCCAAGATATGTCAGTGATTGGGCCGGTGTCAGATTTGACTTTGTAAAATTGATGATCCACCCGACACCCTGGAGAGTCTCCAGGGAAGCGTCGAAGCTGCGTTGGCATGCCTCTTGAGAGGGTGCCTTGATCAGTATCCAAGTACGGGATCACCGAGTGACCCTGAGAGTGGAGGACCGCTACTACAGTAGCCATAACCTTGGTAAAAACCCGTGGAGCTGTTGCCAGGCCGAACGGCCGTGCCACGAATTGCAGGTGTTCATTTCCTATGGCGAAGCGCAAGAAGCGCTGGTGCTCTGGAGCAATCGGTACGTGGAGATAAGCATCTTTGATATCGATCGACGCAAGGAAATCTCCTTGGGACATTGAGGCGATGACGGAGCGGGTGGATTCCATCCTGAACCGTCTGGTTTTTACATGTTTGTTGACCAGTTTCAGGTCCAGGACCGGGCGGAAAGAGCCGTCCTCCTTTGGGACCACAAACAGGTTGGAGTAAAAACCGTGGCTCAGTTGCTGAAGAGGAACCGGGATCACCACTCCTACTGCCTTCAGAGTGCGCAGCGCCTGCCGAAGAGCCTCGGCTCGCTAGTGAGGCGGGGATGACCTGAAGAATCGAGTCGGGGGACGATAGGTGAACTCTATCTTGTAACCGTGAGACAGAATGTCTCTCACCCAGCGGTCTTATTTGTGGCAGCCAGGTGTCGCAAAAGCGGGAAAGCCTGCCACCGACCGAGGATGCTACTAGAGGAGGTCGAAAGTCATGAGGAAGCCGCTTTGTTAGCGGCGCCTCCGGTGGCCTTTTAAGGACGTGACTTAGACCGCCATGCATCAGAGTTCCTTTGTACTTTCTGAGACCTTTTGGACGAGGAGAATTGGGACCTGCCCGCGCCCTGAAAGGGCCGAAACCTCGACTGCCCTCTCCTCCGTTGGGGTATGTCCTGTTTGGACTGGGGTAAGGATGTATCCTTTCCCTTGGATTGTTTGATGATTTCATCCAGACGCTCGCCAAACAGCCTGTCGCCAGAAATTGGCAAACTGGTTAAGCGCTTTTTTGGAAGCAGAATCTGCCTTCCATTCCCGTAGCCACAAGGCCCTGCGGAGTACCACCGAATTGGCGGCCGCGACCGCCGTACGGCTCGCAGAGTCCAGGACAGCAATAATAGCGTAAGACGCAATTGCAGAGGTCTGGGTGGTAATGGATGCCACTTGTGGCGCGGCCGTGCATGTGGCTGCTTCAATTTGTGCTTGACCTGCTGAGATAGCTTGTAGCGCCCATACAGCTGCGAATGCTGGGGCAAAAGAAGCTCCGATAGCTTCATAGATGGATTTCAATCAGAGCTCCATCTGCCTGTCAGTGGCATCCTTGAGTGAAGCCCCATCTTCCACTGCAAGTATGGATCTAGCCGCCAGTCTGGAGATTGGAGGATCCACTTTGGGACACTGAGTCCAACCTTTAACCACGTCAGGGGGAAAAGGATAACGTGTATCCTTAAGGCGCTTAGAAAACGCTTATCTGGACAAGCATGGTGATTCTGGAGTGCCTCTCTGAAATCAGAGTGGTCTAGAAACATACTCGGTGTAAGAGAAGCTGACTCCTCCGCCGGAGGAGCTGAGGGAGAAATATCCAGCATTTGATCGATGGACGCAATAAGAACGTTCAGTATGGCGTCCCCGTCTGGAGTATTAAGATTGAGAGCGCCCTCAGGATCAGAATCCTGATCAGCTGTCTCCGCATTATCAACCAGAGATTCCCCCCGCTGAGACCCTGAACAATATGATGTCGAGGGAAATTCTAAGCGAGCCCGCTTAGTCGGTCTGGGGCTGGGGTCTAAGTCAGAACCCTCAGCCTGGGATGCATGAGATACCCCGGGAGGACATTGTTGGTCCAACTGAGGGGGTCAGGGAACAATGATTCAACAGAGTCCCTTTGCTGAGATACCGGCCTGGACTGCAAGGCTTCTAGTATCTTAGCCATAGTCTCAGAGAGTTTTGCAAACTCCGTCCCCGTCACTAGGACAGTGTCAACAGGTGGCTCCCCCTGGGCCCCTCTTAGCAGAGGCCCTGGCTGAAGAAGTGACACAGGGGCCGAACATTGCACACAATGAGGGTCAATGGAACCTGCCGGCAGCTGGGTCGTACAAGCGACGCAGGCAGCATAATAAGCCTGTGTTTTTGGCACCCCTGCCTTTTGTGGGCGCCATGCTATTGTTTTCCCTAAGTAACACACTAGGGTATATAGCCAGAATGAACTGTGCTCATACAGTGTAAAATATATACTAAAAACAGATAATGTATCAGTACACTACAGCACCATGAGGCTAGCACCACAGGTGCTGCTTACCAGCCGCCTAAAGCGGTTATGAGGCCACCAGAGACCGTGTCTGGGTCTCTCAGGGTTTGTCCCTCTCTGCAGCGTCGTAGGAGCTGACAGGAAATGGCTGCGGCGTCCTGACGAGAGGAGGGAGCCGTGGGCGTAGCCGAGGTGCTCACACTGTGCACAGTGAGGGGGGTGGAGTATGGAAATCATACTCCAGCCCTCAGTGCTGCTCTTCCATGCAGCGTCCCACCCTTCCCCTGCCTGTCAGGGCTGAGGGCGGGAGAAAGTGAAACTAGGCCGCAAGCCAAGCCGGGGACTCGAGTATAAGCGTGGCCGCCGTAAAAGCGCGGCCAACGCCGAAGTCCCCGGCGAACTACAAGTCCCAGCCGCGCCGCAGTTTCCCATGGCAGCGGCGGTTAGCGCGGTAGCCTCTACATATAAACACACTCAGCGACGCTGAGTGTGTAATGGCACTGTTTAACCCGGTCCCCCGGTGCACTAGCACTGAGGTGTTGCCGTGCGCGGTCCCCACAGGGATACAGAGTACCTTCACGTAGCAGGGCCATGTCCCTGAACGGTACCCGGCTCCTATCCAGCAGGCTCCACAGGAGTTGTGGATGAAGCACGGTCTCAGTGCCTGGAGACCGATAGGATCCCACTTCACCCAGAGCCCTGAGGGGGATGGGGAAGGAAAACAGCATGTGGGCTCCAGCCTCCGTACCCGCAATGGATACCTCAACCTTAACAACACCGCCGACAAGAGTGGGGTGAGAAGGGAGCATGCTGGGGGCCCTATATGGGCCCACTTTTCTTCCAACCGACATAGTCAGCAGCTGCTGCTGACCAATCTGTGGAGCTGTGCTGTGCGTGTCTGACCTCCTTCGCACAAAGCAAAAAACTGAGGAGCCCGTGGGAGCACGGGGGGTGTATAGGCAGAAGGGGAGGGGCTTAACACTTTTGAGTGTAATACTTTGTGCGGCCTCCGGAGGCATAGCCTATACACCCAATTGTCTGGGTCTCCCAATAGAGCGACAAAGAAAGTTTAAATTAAAGGAGTGGTCTCAAATAATTGCAAACAGAATGTAAAAACAAGCAACTTTGCAAGTTACCTTTTGAGAACTGTTTCCATTCTTAAGAACAAAAGCATTTTTTAATTACAAGGGGAACAGCACACTTCCAAATAAAGAAGTCTAGACAACCCCTTTAAACATCTAGTTTCCTGTATCAAAAATAGGGTAAAAAAATACTTTTCCTTTATTAATGCATTTTAAAATCCATATATGAAGACCGCAGATGGAAAGTTCAGGTCATGGGTAGTCTTAACGCGTTTCAGACTTAAAAAAAAAAAAAAAAAAAAAAAAAGTCCTTTATCACTTGTTTTTAATGTGAAGTCCGAAACGCATTAAGACTACCCATGACCTGAACTTTCCATCTGCGGTCTTCATATATGGATTTTAAAATGTATTAATAAAAGGAAAAGGATTTTTTTTTACCCTATTTTTGGAATTGGTGCTGGATCCAACCTCTCCTCTTTCTCGTTGTTTATTATATGCTGGCTTGAACTAACCAGCGGATCTCGTGCACCCCTGGGATCCTGCAGTATTAGGTGACAGGTGAGCTGTTTTTCCTTCGCATACTACCACAGTTTCCTGTATGGAGCTCCTATGCAAAGCTATGTGTCTCCATGGCTATACAGTGTGTCCACCCATATCCTGTCCACCGCCATTAACTTGAGAACGGCGGCAGCTATAGGCATAGAAGTGGTGTCTAGGTATAGTAAAGTAGCCATGCGCTACGCAATGAAATCACCTATGGCGCCACCTGGTGGAAAACAACGGAGTTAGCATTTTTATCTCGAAAACGGAACGAGAGAGAAAAAAAGTGAATTAAAAAAAAAATTGTAGGGCCTCATCAATTCAATACAAATCGACACCTTGCATACAGAAATGCTATGATATGAAACCCATGACTCCCCCCCCCCCCCCCCCCAAACATTGAATGCTGGTCACGCATATGGCGCTCATTTAACTTTGATGCTCAAAGTGGCCCCCGTCCGCTGCAATGCACATCTGGGCTCTGCACAGCATACTGTATCTTGCTGCACGTTGTGCAATATGGTAGGGGACACGTTTGCACAAGCATCTGTGATACGTCGTCGTAGGTCCTGCAATGTTGGTGGAGGGGTCGCATACACCTGCTGTTTGATGTGACCTCACAGAAAAGTCCAATGGGGTCAGGTCAGGTGAGCGGAGGCTACTCCACACAGCCACCATACCCAATGACTTGTAGGAAGGTCTCCATGAGGTATCGCTTCACATCCGCAGCCTTGTGAGTTTTACACGTTCTAATCATAGCATTTCTGTATGCAAGGTGTGGATTCATATTGATTTGATGATGCCCTACACGTTTGTAATTCACTTTTTTTCTCTATCTCGTTCCGTTTTTGAGATAAAAATGCTAACTCCGTTGTTTTCCACCAGGTGGCGCCATAGGTGGTTTCATTGCGTAGCGCATGGCTACTTTACTATACCTAGACACCACTTCTATGCCTATAGCTGCCGCCGTTCTCAAGTTAATGGCGGTGGACAGGATGTGGGTGGACACACTGTATACACTAATGCAGTTTTGGGTTACTCCCCTGCCTTTCTAGAGTGAAGACTACTGCATCTCAATGATTGTAGCAAAACAGACCAAAAGAGATTTAAAAAAAAACCCAAAACAAATCTGCACTCTCAATTCCCATCATTCATGAAAACCTCCATTCAGTTAATGCAGTGTCAATGAGTTACCTGGGTTCATGGGGTATCCTGGCTGGAAAGGGGGAGCAGGCTGTCCATAATTTGGTATATCCATGTTCCTGGTTAAATTTAAAACAAAAATCAAGTAATTAATAAATTACATTCCTTTCTGATTATAATTATCAATTATATGTGCATCCAGCAGGGGGCGCACAAATATAAGAAAACAGCTGTAGAGCCTGACATTATGGCTGCTGCACTAATGGGGCCAGACAGGCGGAGGAATGTAATCCACTGCTACCAGGAAACAGTTACAATTATTAACAGTTACAACATTTGTGCACATTTGTAACATTGTTGCATGGATGTGTGCGCCTATAATGGAGATGGAAGACGGTAACCCCCATATTTGCCTCTGCTGCACTCTAAAGGGGGCTTTACACGCTACGACATTGCTAATGCGTACTCGTTGGGGTCACGGAATTGGTGACGCACATCCGGCCGCATTAGCGATGTTGCTGCGTGTGACACCGATGAGCGATTTTGCATCGTTGCAAAAACATGCATAATCGCTCATCGGTGACATGGGGGTCCATTCTCGATTATCGTTACTGCAGCAGTAACGATTTAGTTCGTTGCTCCTGCGGAAGCACACATCGCTATGTGTGACGCCGCAGGAACGAGGAACCTCTCCTTACCTGCCTCCCGGCCGCTATGCGGAAGGAAGGAGGTGGGCAGGATGTTCCGGCCACTCATCTCCGCCCCTCCGCTTCTAATGGGCGGCCGCTCAGTGACATCGCTGTGACGTCGCACGGACCGCCCCCTTAGAAAGGAGGCGGTTCGCCGGTCACAGCGACGTCGCCGGGCAGGTAAGTATGTGTGACGGGTCTGCGCGATGTTGTGCGGCACGGGCAGCGATTTGCCCGTGTCGCACAACAGATGGGGGCGGGTGCCCACGCTAGCGATATCGGGACCGATATCGCAGCGTGTAAAGTAGCCTTGACTCAAGAGTACTTTGCACACTGCGTCATCGCTAGCGATCTCCTCATTAGCGATGTGAAATGCTAGAGCGCAAGTGCCATCTTTCGAGATCGCACATAGGTCATGTTACGCATCTGCGATCTCAAAAGATGGCACTTGCTATTTAGCATTTCACATCGCTAATGAGATCGCTAGCGATGTTGCAGCGTGTGAAGTACCCCTTAGGTTTGCACATAGCTCACAATGTGTCAATCACACGCCCTGGTGCCGGATCCATTGTCCGGCAAAGCCGCAGTATTTGGCAGCCCTCCCTTTCCCTGTATACACACACCACATCTTTCCTGTTCTTATTATGACTCCATCAGGATTTCCCCAGAGACTAATCAGGTTTCATATATGATTTCCAGAAATTGACTCCGCAGTGCACTTTACAAAATGCATGAATGTGTTCAGACTTGTGAAGCCTGAAGATACAATGTCAATTATATAGGTCATATGTTACATAGGTGAAGAGGCTACAGTCACCCCCAAGCACTGGAGACCGAGGGGCCCAAATGTCCCTTTGCTACACAGTAATATCCCAATATTATACATGGTCCCTCTGTCTCTATATAGAGAAATTAGTGCTAAATATGACATAGCATATGGGACGTGTTACAGAGTTTACATAGAGACCCAAAATAACTTAGCTGTGCTATGAAAGAATAGGGATTTTTCACCAGGCTTACAGTGTCTCATTGTAAAGGGGTTAATAGCACAACATGTTTTATATACAGTTTTTTGTTATCCTGAGTGAAATTAGTAGATATAGCAGCAACCTGCAGGCACCACTAGGGGGAGCTCACTGCACCCAGATCTATACAGCTGTAATAATCTGCATGCAGTGAGCTCCCTCTAGTGGTGACGGTATAAATCTATATGTAGGGAGCTGCTCCTAGTGGTGGCTGTATAAATCTGTATACAGTGAGCTCCGTCTAGTGGTGACTGTATAAATCTATATGTAGTGAGCTCCCTCTAGTGGTGGCTGTATAAATCTGTATACAGTGAGCTCCGTCTAGTGGTGACTGTATAAATCTATATGTAGTGAGCTCCCTCTAGTGGTGGCTGTATAAATCTGTATACAGTGAGCTCCCTCTAGTGGTGGCTGTATAAATCTGTATACAGTGAGCTCCGTCTAGTGGTGACTGTATAAATCTATATGTAGTGAGCTCCCTCTAGTGGTGGCTGTATAAATCTGTATACAGTGAGCTCCCTCTAGTGGTGGCTGTATAAATCTGTATGCAGTGAGCTCTCTCTAGTGGTGGCTGTATAAATCGATATGTAGTGAGCTCCCTCTAGTGGTGGCTGTATAAATCTGTATACAGTGAGCTCCCTCTAGTGGTGGCTGTATAAACCTGTATCCAGTGAGCTCTCTCTAGTGGTGGCTGTATAAATCTGTATGATGTGAGATCTCTAGTGGTGACTGTATAAATCTATATGTAGTGAGCTCTCCCTAGTAGTGGTTGTATAAATCTATATGTAGGGAGCTCCCCCTAGTGGTGACTGTATAAATCTGTATGCAGTGAGCTCTCTCTAGTGGTGGTTGTATAAATCTGTATACAGTGAGCTCCCCCTAGTGGTGACTGCAGTCAAATCTACATTCTTATATCAGAAAAATCAGAGCAGATATGACATGAATCAGCACAGGATTGTGGAACTAGAAATTGAACGATGAATTGTAAATGGCGATATTTTGCTCTTCGGTTTCCATATGTCCTAGAGCTGCATGAATCATCTGACATTTCACCATGTTTTTTTCCCCAGTTATGATGCAAATTTATGATCTACCCCCAACCTATAAGGTGAAACTGCAGCAAAAATGTAAAGTTTTCCCCTGAAATGTTTGAGCAACAATTGTATTATTGTAAAGTACGAGTCATTCTCCCTCGCCCACATATAGATTCCTGCACAGGGCTGAGGGATCGGGCAAGAGATTAGATCAGGTCCTAAATGAGCAAAGTTATAAGCACCTGTATATAGCTCTAAACAAGTAGCATACAGTGAACCCGGAGAGTCATCTGTGGTGTTACATGGGACTGCAGGTGTGGAATCTGCAATATTGCTTCAGTGTTCACTAAAGAGGTGTGGGGACAACATATTCCACTGATACATGTACATAGCAAAAGGTAGATGGCTAGGACCCAAAATTGGTGATTCTCCATCAGATGTTGATGACCTGTAACCCCAGGTACCCCCTAAGGCCCAACCAGTGATGATGCCACCTATACAACACCAGCTTTACTGAACTTTATAGAATAAGCCGTTTGCCTTGTACAGGATTGCTGGATATGGACAAATCAGTGACAGCAGCACAGGTGTGTGTGTCCAGTGCTTGTACTGTCTGTATATTTTGTGCCCCGACTATAAATACATAACCTTTACATGAGTGCTGATCGGATTACTCCCCGTCCTAATGGCGCAGGCTCCAGTCTTCTCACATCCGGCTCAGCTGCTCTCATGGACCTGAGCGTCGGTGCCATATTTTGTCCCTGGTAATGGGGCAGCTTCACTTACTGAGCAAAGCGTTTGGAACACTACAGTATTTTCCATGTCACTGTTCATACTGAGCCTCCTGGTTCATGAACAGACCGCTAGAGCTTAACACAGACGCAGCAGTAAGGCCACATCCACACATTGTAGATTCTGGCAGGATTTAGGCACAGATTTTGCCAGCAACGATTGGGTCCATCTATAAAATCCACAGTGGATATGCCAACTACAATCCTAAAGCTAAAATCATAACCGATGAAACATATCCTGATGAAAGAGCTGGTGCTGTGAAATGCGTCGAAGACAATTAGCCCGATGGAGTTGGTGCTGCAAAACGCATAGAAGGCGATTATCCTAAAGGAACTGGTGCTACGAAACGCGTCAAAGGCGATTATCCCAATGGAGCTGATGCTCTGAAACGCATCACAGGCAATTATCCTAATGGAGCTAGTACTGTGAAACACATCCAAGGCAATTATAGTAATGGAGCTGGTGCTGTGAAATACATCAAAGGCAATTATCCTAATGGAGCTGTTGCTCTGAAACGCATTGAAGGCGATTATCCTAAAAGGGAGATGATGCTCTGAAACGCGTTGAAGGCAATTATCCTAATGGAGCTGATGCTCCGAAACGCATAGAAGGCGATTATGCTAATTGAGCCGGTGTTCCGAAATACGTAGAATAAAAAAAAAAAAAAAAAAAAAAAAAATAAAAAAAAAAATCACATATCGAAACGCAAGGACTCTCCGTTTATCCCACTGCAGCGCAGCTATTAACGCCTTCCAACCTGCAAAGATGAAAACATGTCATACCCGAAACTTCTGACAGCTGCAGGATTGTTACAATTGTATCCAATCTAAACACAAGAGGATAAATGTTTCTCTTTACCTGATACATTGTATCAATCTGAAGCTTAGCAGATTGCTGGATAACAGATAGAATGTAGCAAACTGATAACTGGTGGATAACGGAATTTCTCATGTAAAACAGGCCTCATATCTGTGACAGCGCCGATGGGCAGCCATTCATCATGTGACCAGATTTATTGATCAATCGCGGCTCCGGGTAATTGAACAAATGGCTGTACATCGCCATATACACAGAGGGTTAGAGCATCATCCACTCCAGAGTGTGTAGAGGGAAAGTCGGCTGAAGGGGCCAAAATATGATGTTACACATAGTACCCTGCAGATATGGAGTGTGAAAGCAAAAAAAGAGATCCAGCTCCATGGACATAAAAATCTCCTTTATTTATATATTAAAAATCCCAAACAAAAACCATATCACCTTTGAGAAAAAAAAACCAAAAAAAAAAACAACTGACGCGTTTCGGGTGCATCAAACACTTTCAGCCATGGAATGTCCAAGTATATCACGTCTATGGATGGATGCACCCAAAACGCGTCTATCACTCCGAGCCAATATGGATGTTATTTGGAATGTTTAATATGCACCAATAAAGATTTTTATGTCCACGGAGCTGGATCTCTTTTTGCTTTCATGTTTGAGTGTTTTGGCAGAGATACTATCTGTGCTCCGGATGGACTGGAATCAGGCGTCACTGATGAACTAGACTTTGTTTCTTTACATTTTTTAGAGCTGGGAGTTTCCCCGTTTTGTATCCACCAATATAACATCAGCATGATAAGGGGGGAAAAAAGTCCGCCTCACTTGAGTGGGTGTAACACGTGGAGCACGGATAAATGCTCCGATGGGCGTTAGGATCCCACGGAAGTGAAAAAAAATCCAGCTCCAAAAGTTATAAAAGAAATCTTCATTGTGCCAATAAAATTCAAGTCCATTACAAAAATGTAAAAGTGCAAAGAAGTTTGAGAATTAAATGGCTGAAAAATTGGCCGTGAGCAATAAGCAACGCGTTTCAGACGCTGCGTCCTCTCTTAAAGCTTGGAATCCACCCACTTTACTTCTCTGCACTTTCTTCAATTATTGGAATGGATTTGAATTTTAAATATTTTTCTTTTAGTTTTTGGAGGTGGTTTTTTTCATTTCCCATAATATCAACATACAGAGGTGTGCCGCCCCTGCAGCAGTCGAACCGCTTGGATCCGGGGTCTGGTGTGGCTCGAGGGTCTCCAGACCTGGGGCTCGCGGCCACTTCATATGAAAAGGGGGTATTTACAGGAGATAAGAGTTTGTGGTTCGCGGTAAGGGGAGTACCGCCACTGCCGATGGGAGTATCTCCGGGAGATGGAGCGGGGCAACCAGATGACGTTCCCTCCACGGGTAGGGGAGGCCCCGGGACTCTGGATGATGGAGGTATAGGGGAGCGCGGTGCAGGTTGGAAGCAGGGGAGGACAGCGTACTCACTCAGGTATTGTTAGTAGTGGTGCAACCACAAAGCAGACTCTGACACAAGGGTAAACCAAGTCTCTGGGTGCCGCTGCCTCCCTGGGGGGGAACTCGTCCGGGAATCCTCACCCCTGGATGCTGCCAGTGGTCTTGACATGCCGCCTTGCACTAATGTTTAGGTGTTTTTGTGTGACCCTCGGCTTGAAGCTGTCGAGGCCCCGCTCCCCACTATTAGGTAGGGAAGCTGTGCTCTCGACGGCTGACACTTGGGATTTCAGTGGACTCCATGGGTTGGAAAGCCCTGTCACCCTCGTTCTCTGAGCTCTTGGGGACAGTTCATAGAGATACTGTCCTCCACAGGTTAATTATCGGGTTGCTTGAAGCTACTCCCTAATCTAGGGTCCAGTACCCCGCCGTGCTCCGTACCGGTTCAGTTATTAGGTACTCCAGTGCCAACCGTTCTCCAAAACTAAGTCTGGCTCCTTTCTCCAATACCCTGCGACTACCTAGCCAAAGTCTTTCCAGGGAGCTCCAACTCCCTCAGCTCCTCACTCTCTGAGGGCTACCACTCAACTGACTATGTCCCTCCCACCAGTCTGTCTGACCCCATAGGCAGGAGGCCCTATTCCAGCTAGACCACCCACTGGTGTGCCTGACAGGTTGTGGTGTAAGGTGACTAGGGTTTGAGTGCTGGTGGAAGCAACATCAAAGTGCAGGATCCCAGAACCATGGAGGGTGGGTTCTGCACCAGGAAGTAAAGGGGGTGCAGTTCCCTGACATCCTGACTAGTTCAGGGGCGTCATATAACTATCAGTTATTCTCCTCTAGTCACACCCAGAGCTGCACTCGCACATTGTGTTCTCGTATAATGGGACTTGCTAGGTTTAGCTTTAATTGTGTACAAAGCAGCAGACAAAAAGCAATTTCCAATGTGTCACAATTTTACATGGAGATTGGGAAACTGAAAAATAAGTCAATTTTAAGCCAAAAGTTCAATAGTACAATTGTCACAGGAAGCATCACACTGATAATTCGCTCAATGCAGTCTATTGCTTTCTGTTATCAGTTAGTGCTGAGAGATATTTACATCAATGCAAAATGTATAAAAGGTAGAGAAGCTCTTGGCCAACACTGCAAAAGCAACAGCCCCCGACCAACCATGTGCGCAGCAGAGGGGCTTTTGGACACCAGGGTCCATATGTGACTGCTGTGTCCCCTACAGACTTCTGTGACACCAACTCTTCATACAATATTGACACAAGCTGCTCACTGAGGGGCTACTAGCCCTTTAAAAGCAGCATTTTTGCTTCATAGACTATAGATGCCCTGTATGCACCACTGGTATGATATTTCCCAGTGTGACAGCTGCAGCGCCCCCTCATCATAGACTCACCTTTCCAAGGTGGCGTCCTGCAAAAACATCGAAATTTGCACATAAATCTGCAGAGTATCTAAAATCTGACCCAAAATCTACATATGCAGAACCAACAACTTCCCTATGGTGGAAATACCCAACCTCTTGGGGTGCAGGAAGCTTAGGAGGGAAAAAAAAAGGAAGGTGGGGGGACCCAAGTGTAAAGCCCTAGAACATTGTAAGTCTTAGGCCATGTGCCCATGGGACGCTCGTACCTGCGGATATATTCGCAGGTACGGCCGCATGTTTCCCGCAGCTGCCCGCCGGCAGCTGCAGCTATTTTTAGCTGCGAGTTTCCAGCGGAATAGCTGCGGGAAACATGCGGAGTTTCACGCGATTTACCTGCGGACGTCCCGGCCTCTATCTCCAAAGCGGAGGGCCGGGATCTCCGCAAGTAAATCCGCATGAATAATTGACACAGTTAGGTGCAGCTGAGGGATCACCGCAGGAGATTTTGCAGCGTGGACACAGACACTCTCCATGTCCCATAGGGTAACATGGGGAGTGCCTGTACATGCTAGAACCTGCGGATTTATCTGGAAAATCCAGAAAAAGCCGCAGGTTTTCCGCGGCAAACTCCGCAGCAAAAAGCTCCCGTGGGCACATGGCCTTATATAGGCAAAATCCGCACGAAAATCCGCAACAATAATTGACATGCTGCAGATTTTTCCGCACGATTTCCGCTGCGGAAAAATACGCAGCGTGGGCACAGCATTTCCCAAATGCCATAGAAATGGCTGGGGAGTAGCTGTGCTACAGATTACTGGAAAATCTGCGGCTTTTCCGCGAGAAATCCGCGCATTTTTCGCAGCGTGGGCACATAGCCTAACAGCTCAAGGAAAGGGAGTGGAACACAGTGATAGTAACACTAAATCATAGATGTAGCAGAGCTGAAGGGTTTCTTTTGTGCACCAAGAAGTCATATAACGCAGGATGATATTTGCTTCCAGACCCAGATAAAACTACAGGTAATGAATGATATGATCGGGAGATTGGCTGCAGCTATATAAACCTGATAAGCAGCAACAGATCAGACATGAAACTCTCCATAAAGAAACTTCCCCTAGATCCCCCCACTGTGGGCAGAGCCTGTCATGGCCTCTCCAGAGCTGGAATGTGAGGTGGGGTCCACAGGGGGAAGGGTGTGGAGAGACCGCATTATCCGGATTGGATGCTTTGCATTACTTCGTCGTGTTTATAAATAATGTTTGATACAAATATAAACACATACAACAATGTAAAATGATACAATGTTGCACAGTCGGTAATATTGCTCATACAGGGGCAGATACAGAGAACAGGGCCCTGTGGAATAACACTATATGGACCCTGTGCAGTCCTATAGCTCAGAATAATGCACCCTGGAGGTGGATGTGGCCCCTTACATCAGGGCCACATGTGGGACAACAATATATGGACCGTGCAGTCCAAGCTCAGAATAATGCATCCATGTCTCTAACAGAAGCCCTGGAGGAGGAGAATATGGCTCCATAACCTCTGGGTCCCCCTTTGTAATAACAATATATAGGCACCTGTGCAGCCCTATAGCTCAGAATAATACACCCATTTATAATGCACCCTGGAGGATGATGTGACCCCTATAGAAAACAATATATGGGCGCCTGTGCACTCCTATAGCTGAGAATAATGCACCCATGTGTCTAACAGAAGCCTGGAGGTGGATGTGGCCTCTTACATCAGGGGCCCCTGTGGACTAACACTATATGGACCCTGTGCAGTCCTATAGCTCAGAATAATGCACCCTGGAGGTGGATGTGGCCCCTTACATCAGGGGCCCCTGTGGACTAACACTATATGGACCCTGTGCAGTCCTATAGCTCAGAATAATGCACCCTGGAGGTGGATGTGGCCCCTGTGGAACAACAATATATGGACCCTGGGCAGTCCTCTAGCTAAGAATAATGCACCCATGTGTCCAACAGAAGCCATGGAGGAGGATGAGGCCCCCTTACCTCTGGGTCCCCCTGTGTAATAATATATGGGCTCCTGTGCAGCCCTATAGCTCAGAATAATACACCCATTTATAAATGCACCCTGGAGGATGATGTGACCCCTATAGAAAACAATATATGGGCGCCTGTGCACTCCTATAGCTGAGAATAATGCACCCATGTGTCTAACAGAAGCTCTGGAGGAGGATGTGGCCCCCTTACATCTGGGGCTCCTGTGGAATAGCAACATATGGGCACTGTGCAGCCATAGAGTTCAGAATAATGCACCCATTTATAATGCACCCTGGAAGAGTATGTGGCCCCCTTACATCTGGGGCCCCTGTGGAATAATATATGGACCCTGGAGGAGGATGTGGCCCCTTAAATCTGGGGCCCCTGCGGAATTATTAATAATAGCAATATATGGGCCCTGTGCAGTCCTATAGCTCAGAATAATGCAACCATGGGTGTAACAGAAGACCTGGAAAAGGATATGGCCCTCTTACATCTGAGCCCCCCTGTATAACCACAATATATGGACTCCATGAAGTCATATAGCTCAGAATAATGCACCTATATGTGTAACAGTAGCCCTGGAGGTGGACGTGGCCCCTTAAATCGGAATCAACAATATATGGGCCCTCTGCAGTCCTATAGCTCAGAATAACGCACACATTTATCATGCACCCTGGAGGTCGGAGGTGGATGTGGTCCCTTACATCTGGGGCCCCTGTGGAATCCTGTGCAGTCCTATAGCTCAGAATAAATGCACCTATGTGTCTAACAGAAGCCCTGGAGGAGGATGTGGCCCCCTTATATCTGGGACCCCCCTATGGAATAAGAATATATGGGCCCTGTGCAGTCCTACAGCTCAAAATAATGCCCCCATTTATAATGCATCCTGGAAGTGGATGTAGTCCCTTACATCTGGGGTCCTTGTGGAATAATATATGGACCCTTTGCAGTCCTATAGCTCAGAATAATGCCCTGTGGATGTGGCCCCCCTTACATCTGGGGGGCCCCCCCTGGAGCTGCACAGTTTGCACCATCTGTCTGTTCCTGGCTCATTATAATGTTTCCTTCACAGTAGATTTTTTTTATGGGGGGGGGGGGGGGGGGGAAGGTTGTACAAACTAACACTTGGATGCTGCACTTTACCAAAAAGAATAAAAAAAAAAAAATACAATGAATTGGCTAAAAAAAAATTAAAAAGACAAGGAATCCCCGATGTATCACAATAGCCGCAAAGTGGATGAGATTTTACCAAATCATAGATACAATCTGATCAGAAATTAAAGTAGGATTAGAAGTCCCCAGAAAGTGTATGGGGTGCAGCCGATCACCCCTCGCAGGGCTCAGAGTAACGTCCGCCCATGAGACGAAGGATCAGGCTCCGACCATAATCCTATGGAATATTAATCTGTATATAAAGTGCTCTTACCCTGCAGTGTGGCTATTCCTCAGATGCTGCCCCAGATCTGACTCTGATGCAATTGTTTTTGCTTCTTTTTTTTTTTTTTTGCAGGGGGATATTGAGTTAAACGGAGACCCACCCTGTTAACTCTACAAGTGCTGGCAGAATATCCCTTCCTAGAAGAGGGGAGGAGTAGGTAATATGGTGTGGGAGTTTACACTGGCTACATAAAGCCCTGATAGAAGACTAGAACATTGAGATGAGCAAAAAGATTCACATGATCCTGGTCCAGTGGCCACGACGGTGGTCTGTGACTATGAGACCGAAGCCCTGGGGTCCTGCTGCCATCTCTTCTGATTAATAGACGTCCATGACATCATGGGTGAATGGCCACAATAGAATGACATCACTGGGTCTATTAATCAGGAGAGGCGGCGAGGATGAGGCAGGTGGATGAAGGCTCGGGTGCGGTGGCTATGGACTATCAAACCAATGACCTTCAAATCTTCTTGTTTAATTGTTTGACATTTGTCGGTCACAAATTGTATTGGCATGGAGTATTCTGGATGAAAAATCCACGACAAAGTTTTTCATGTATTTTTTACAACATTTTATACAGTGGAACCTTGGATTACGAGCATAATTGGTTCCGGGAGTGAGCTCTTAAACCAAGTTACTCTTATATCAAAGCGAATTTTCCCATAGGAAATAATTGAAACTCAGACAATTCGTTCCATAGCCCAAAAATATTTACTGTATTTATACAAACTTATTACAGTAATACAAAATATTGTCCTGTATTCATATACAATTATTACAGAATACTAATACAAAATACTGTATAGTAAAAAACATAAAACAAATTAAACTATACGTTATCTTACAATAGAAATGTAAGATACTATACAGAGAAAAATGATGTATAAATATGACAACCTTTATTCTAGTACAGTACACAAAAAAAAACGCACCCCATATCTATTCTCCCCAAAATAAGGGCAGAACTAAGCCAAATGTGGGGTAGGAATACTGCACAGGCAATTACATTACAGTACAAGCAATGTGCTGCACTGGTTAGCAGAAAGAAAGTGGAATACTGTATCCACAAATGCAAAATGATAGACATGCTATGTAGTATATACTGTATTGTACAATGGTATACTGTATACAGCACATATGGACAGAAAGTTACCTCCAGAGCGGGTCAGATCGTGGTGAAAGGACAGAACCGGGAGTGTGTATGGTGAATATTTGCTCTTATAGCAAAGCTTTGCTCTTAAACCAAGTTACAATTTTTTTTAAAGCTTTGCTTGTCTTGCAAAACGCTCTCAAACCAAGTTAGGCTGCTTTCACACATCTAGTTTGAGCCGTGCGGCTCAATCCGGCTGTGAAACCTATGCAACGGATGCGGTGAAAACACCGCATCCTTTGTATAAGTTTTTTACATGCGGCCTGTGAGGTAAATCCGGAGATGACGATAAATCATGACATTCAAGTCATGTCAGGAAGCCCTCTCCTGGTGTCACCCCCCCCCTTCCCTTCACACAACTGGTTTAGCAACAAATCCATGGCCATGTCCTGTGATATGGAAATTAGGTGGCTTTAGGACAATGGACACAGGATGACTCCCTGCCGTCACCCTGTAGTAGGAGCTGCTAGCTAGTTAGCAAGGCTATGGAAATAGCCAGACAGAACGACTCCAGTAAAAAATGGTTCATATCTCGCAAGCCATATTTCCGATAAATATGGCAACCATAAAAATGGTGTCTCCGCATGTGGACGATGCCGGCACCCCCTTTTTATGGGAGCAGGACATTGGGAAATGCCCCAGGCGTGATATCAGCCAATGGGGAACTGGCAGATAGGTCATGAGTCCCCTCGTTCTGTAGCTAAATTCATAACTGTCACAATGAGAGCATTGGCGTCCGCCTACGACGCTCCCAGGCAAAGTTATGGCCCATATTCCATGTTGGGATATTGTCCATAACTCAAGCCAGGGGTGGAGCAGTGCTCCCTGTGAGGTCACGAAGGTAGGAGGGGACCTGGATCTGCCCAGGTTGATAACCCTACTTCGGCCATTTTCCAGCGTTCTTCTGCTCGGGGGCCTGGTTGGGAAAGACCTGTGAGGGGGTTCCTGGAAACCTGGTCTACAGCGCCCCCCTGTGGCCAGACACACAAGGTAACTGATGTAATTGTATACCTGTTTGTAACCCATGCTTTATATGTAACTGTACTCTGACATATGTATATTCTGTAGAGTCCCTATTGTATACATTGTAGTTCTAGTGTGCTTTAGGCTGATTAAATTATATAATTAATCTTGGGCTGTTCTGTTATCTCGATCTTGAATCCCACGTCTGTGTGTTCGGCTAATAGTTACCGTGAAGCGGTTGGTGGCAGCGAGTTGTGCCAAGGATTATTGTGGGGAGGCCAGTGAGACTCGGGAAGATATTATATATTCCGCCCGCGGAGGTCGGGGGAATATATACCTTACTCTCACCGGGGACCCTTCAATAATCGGCATAAGTAGTATAGCGGCCTCCTTGCTTATTGTCGGGCAATTCCATAATTGGCCTGACTATAAGAGGGGCGCTAGAGAGCGCGTCACGTGCTCTGTCTGTCGGTCGGGAGGTATAAAGGAGGGGTGACCCCACTTGTTACCCCCCGATTGTGACGTACTGGTAGCCAGCGCGGGGGACTTCTGAGTGACCCCCCCGGTGGTTTGTGACATATTGGTGGCATAGCGGTGGGATCGAGATAATAGTGTGTGTGAGTGTGAGACCCATACTCCCAGACACTAAAGACTGCCTGCAGCAGCTGTGGCTGCTGGGGTCTTCAGACTAGCTCAACACTAGAGTGTCAGAGTGCAGATACTGTAAGGTGTGTGGAGGCATCAGGTGTCAGTTCTGTGTCAGTGACCAAAAGTCTGCAAGAATGGCTGATGGCACCAGGAGCAGAGCTATGCAACTGGCCAATGCTGAAGCAGGAGCCGAAGAGAGGGAGGACGGTGCTGTGGGCAGTAATGAGGAGGTTGCCCACGAGTCCTCCAGGAGCTCGACGCCAGAAAACAGCTCTGCAGAGGACATTGCACAACCGGGCACTGCTGGACAAGATGAGGAGCAGCTCGCCCAAGGGTCCTCAACGAGCCAGACGCCAGCCCTCCGCTCTGCAATGGACAGTGAAGCACCAGGCTCCGCAGCGGGCCGCAGATCACCACGTGCCATTCCACCGAGCCTGGGAGGCTCGGATAGCCTTCTTCAAATGGCTATGGCCCTACGCCAGGCTGGAGACCGGGAGGGCTACAAGGAACTCATGGCCGAGCGTGAGCGGCAAGCAGCGCGTGAAGAGCGCCAGGCAGAGCGTAACTACCAGCTGCAGCTAGCTCAGCTCCGGCCCTCATCAGCCACCCGTGACCTTCCAGACACCAAACTTCCAAAGGTCCGTGTTGAGGACTTCCCAGTGCTGGAGAAGGATGGAGACTTGGACTCTTTCTTGACTGCTTTTGAACGGACTTGCTTGCAGCATCATCTGAACAAGGACCAGTGGGCCAAATACCTGACCCCCCGTTTAAGGGGTAAGGCCCTGGATATCCTTGGGGACTTGCCTGCTGAGGCGGATCAGGGCTACGACACCATCAAGCGGGCCCTGATCCAACAGTACAACCTCACCCCGGAGTCCTACCGCAAGAAGTTCCGGACGCTGCAGAAGGGACCAAAGGACTCCTGGGCTGACCACCGGCGGGCACTTGCCCGAGCTGCCGACCACTGGGCCCAAGGCCTGCAGCTTTCCACCGGACCGGAGATCCTGGACTTGTTCATCACGGAGCAACTCTTGTGGAACTGCCCTGAGGATCTCCGCCAGTTCATCCGAGACCAGAAGCCAAAGGGATCCACGGCTACAGCTGCCCTGGCAGATGACTACACCAACAATCGGGCTCCTGAAGCCAGGAGAGCAGCCACCAGCAGCACCTGGAGAGGGGGTAAGATGAACTCTGCGACTGCCCCACCTGCCCCTAGACTGCAGGGGGTGTCCCCCTCAACTCCCCTCTCCAGGCCCGTGGCAGAACCAAGACGGTGCCACCAGTGCAACCTACCTGGACACTTCAAGGCCATGTGCCCTCAGCGTCCCAAGGCCCCGGCTCCGTCCCCGTCCCAAGGGCCGCCCAAGGTGTATTGTGTGGGTGGGGGTGGTGGTAGGTCCCTGGACAGCTTCCAACCTGTCACCGTCGGCCAGTCTGTGACCATAGGACTGCGAGACAGCGCCTCGGAGGTGACTCTGGTGCGGCCTGAGATGGTGTCCCCCCAAGACTTGATCCCTGGAAAAACCCTCGCTGTCTCCGGGATTGGAGGCATTGACCCGGCGCTGCCTGTTGCTGACATTTATGTGGACTGGGGCGCAGGGCGAGGGGTGAGGGAGGTGGGGGTAACTGATCGGATCCCTGCAAACGTGCTACTTGGGACAGATTTGGGGCAAATAACCTCCCAGTTTGGCCCCGCCCCAAAGGCTGAACCTTCAGCCAGTGCTGACGTGCCTCCGGACAATGTTAATGTGTTATCTATGAATGATGTAAGGGAGGAGGGAGTGAACTCTGATATTTCTGCTTGCACAGACACCATAGACACACACACAGCTGCAGCTGTGACAGGGGAGGGGGTCAGAGAAAGGTGTGACAATGCCTCTACAAGTAATCAGCCTGTGAGCTGGGATCTGTTGCCCTCTGCAGGGATAAGCAGAGAGCAGGGTGCTGCAGGGGGAGGACCAGTGTGTGGGGTGGGGGCTACCACAGCAAATGTGGGGTCCCCAGAGATATCACAGCGGGGTTCTGTTGCTGCAGAGGGGGAACAGGCAGGTGAGATTGGGGCCGGTCCAGGAGCGGAAGTGCTCCCAGGTAAGATCTCGGTGCAGGGTTCCCCCACAACCGGGGTGTCAGGAAGCCAGGTAGGTCTGCCTGAACCGGCGACTTGGTCAGGAACGGAGGAGGAGCAGGCACGACCCACGGTCGCAGCGGCTGTGGCCGCTGTCACCCGCAGTGGGAGTGCTGGAAGCCAAGGGGCCTCCCGGAGGTCCGATAGCTCTTCCCCTTCTGACCAAGTGGCAGCCGAGTCAGGTGGAGGCCAGGACACAGGTCCCGGGGTACTGACCGAAGATGTGACAGTCTCGTCGATTCTGGCCACATCTGGTCAGGGGTTTCAGGCAGCGTTAGAAGCTGACGACAGCCTGAAAGCTCTAAAGGAGCAGGCTGCACAGCCTCCCTCGGACTCGGACACGGAGCGAGTGGTCTGGGACCAAGGACGGCTGTACCGGGCCACGGTCCAGCAGGGTTCACCGGAGGCGTGGCCCAGGGACCGACAGTTGGTGGTACCCTATCCGTTCCGGACGGAGTTGTTGCGGATCGCACATGAGATTCCGATGGCCGGACACCTAGGGATCGCTAAGACCAAGGCCAGGTTAAACCAGCATTTCTACTGGCCAAAAATGGGGGCCGATGTGGCTGCCTACTGCCGTTCGTGTGAAACCTGTCAGAGAGTGGGGAAGGCGGGGCCACGCCCCAAAGCCCCACTGGTATCTCTGCCAATCATCGATGAGCCTTTCAGGAGGGTGGCTGTGGATCTGGTCGGCCCGCTGGCCATCCCCAGCAGCTCCGGGAAACGCTTCATACTGACGGTAGTGGACTATGCCACCCGGTACCCAGAAGCAGTGGCCTTGTCGTCCATTCGGGCTGACAAGGTGGCCACCGCATTGCTGGAGATTTTCTCCCGAGTGGGTTTTCCCCAGGAAATGCTCACCGACCGGGGGACCCAATTCATGTCCCAGCTGATGGAGGCCCTCTGTAAGCAAGTCCAGGTGCGACATCTGGTGGCCAGCCCGTACCATCCACAGACTAATGGCCTGTGCGAGCGGTTCAATGGCACCTTAAAGCAGATGCTTAAGATGTTGGTCGACTCCCATGGGCGTGACTGGGAGCGGTATCTCCCACACCTGTTATTTGCTTACCGGGAGGTTCCACAGGCCTCAACAGGATTCTCACCGTTTGAGCTCCTGTACGGGCGACGTGTGCGGGGCCCCCTGGCTCTGGTGAAAGAGGCTTGGGAAGGGGATTTGGCCACCCCTGGAGTGTCGGTTATCGAGTATGTCATGCGCTTCCGGGACAAAATGCAGGCCTTGACGCAACTGGTACACGACAATATGGCTCAAGCCCAGGCCGATCAGAAGCGTTGGTACGACCAGAACGCTTGTGAGAGGACCTACCAAGTGGGTCAAGAGGTGTGGGTACTGGTCCCCGTACCACAGGACAAGCTTCAGGCAGCCTGGGAAGGCCCATACCTCGTGTACCAGCAGCTCAACCCTGTAACGTACCTGGTCACCCTGGACCCTGCCCGTGGAAGGCGGAAGCCCTTCCATGTGAACATGATGAAGGCACATCATGAGCGGGAGGCATGTGCGCTCCCCGTGTGCAACCTGCCCGAGGAGGGAGAAGCGGAAACCCTCTTGGATATGCTAGCCCAGGTTAGGGCAGGCGGATCCATTGAGGATGTGGAGGTTGGCCACCAGCTCTTGGAGGACCAACGGTCCCAGCTGTGGGCCACCCTACACCCCTTCCGGGGGTTGTTTACCAACCAGCCCGGAAGGACTGACTTGGCTGTCCATCACGTGGACACTGGGGATCATCCCCCGATCCGGCGTTCAGCATATCGGGTCTCCCTGGAGGTGCAGCAACACATGCGCCAGGAGATGGACGAGATGCTGGAGCTGGGGGTGATCCAGGCATCCAACAGCGCTTGGGCCTCGCCTGTAGTCCTCGTCCCTAAGAAGGACCGAACCACTCGGTTCTGCGTGGACTACAGGGGGCTCAATGCTGTCACGGTCGCCGATGCGTACCCAATGCCACGCATCGATGACCTGCTCGATCAGTTGGCCGGGGCTCAGTACCTGACCATCATGGATCTGAGCCGGGGATATTGGCAGATCCCCCTGACTCGCAAGGCCAGGGAACGCTCTGCCTTTATTACCCCATTTGGACTGTACGAGTCCACGGTGATGCCATTCGGGATGAGGAATGCCCCTGCCACTTTCCAGCGGATGGTCAACACCCTGCTCAAGGGACTTGAAGGGTACGCGGCCGCGTACCTGGATGACATTGCCGTCTTCAGTCCCACCTGGGAGGACCACCTAGAGCATCTAGCACAGGTGCTCAGGCGGATCCACCGGGCAGGTTTGACCATCAAGCCGGGAAAGTGTCAGCTGGCCATGAGCGAGGTCCAGTACCTCGGTCACCGGGTAGGTGGGAGAACACTGAAACCCGAGCCTGAGAAGGTGGAAGCCATCGCATCCTGGCCCACCCCCAGGACCAAGAAGCAGGTGATGTCCTTCTTGGGGACCGCTGGGTACTATAGGAGGTTTGTTCCATGCTATAGTAGCCTGGCAAAGCCCTTGACGGACCTCACCAAGAAGAAGCTGCCCTCTGCAGTCGATTGGACAATGGACTGCGAGACAGCCTTCCGGGCCCTAAAGGACGCCCTGTCCAGCCCGCCCGTGCTACAGGCAGCCGACTTCACGCGGCCGTTTGTAGTACAGACCGACGCCAGTGACTTCGGCCTCGGTGCGGTGCTCAGCCAGGTGGACTCTGCGAGCCAAGAGCACCCAGTCTTGTACCTGAGCAGGAAGCTGTTACCAAGGGAAGTTGCCTATTCCACGATGGAGAAGGAGTGCCTGGCCATAGTGTGGGCCCTGCAGCGTCTGCAACCCTATCTATACGGGCGCCACTTCATCGTGGAGACGGACCACAATCCCCTCAGCTGGTTGCACACCGTCTCTGGGACGAATGGGCGACTGTTGCGATGGAGCCTTGCGCTCCAGCAATACAACTTCACCATTCGCCACAAAAGGGGCCGTGACCACGGTAACGCAGACGGGCTGTCCCGACAAGGAGAGGTCGCGGACGGGCGCACGGGGGAACACCGGAGTGTGCTGCCCCCTAGCGCCCTCAAAAGGGGGGAGGTGTGAGGTAAATCCGGAGATGACGATAAATCATGACATTCAAGTCATGTCAGGAAGCCCTCTCCTGGTGTCACCCCCCCCCCCTTCCCTTCACACAACTGGTTTAGCAACAAATCCATGGCCATGTCCTGTGATATGGAAATTAGGTGGCTTTAGGACAATGGACACAGGATGACTCCCTGCCGTCACCCTGTAGTAGGAGCTGCTAGCTAGTTAGCAAGGCTATGGAAATAGCCAGACAGAACGACTCCAGTAAAAAATGGTTCATATCTCGCAAGCCATATTTCCGATAAATATGGCAACCATAAAAATGGTGTCTCCGCATGTGGACGATGCCGGCACCCCCCTTTTTATGGGAGCAGGACATTGGGAAATGCCCCAGGCGTGATATCAGCCAATGGGGAACTGGCAGACAGGTCATGAGTCCCCTCGTTCTGTAGCTAAATTCATAACTGTCACAATGAGAGCATTGGCGTCCGCCTACGACGCTCCCAGGCAAAGTTATGGCCCATATTCCATGTTGGGATATTGTCCATAACTCAAGCCAGGGGTGGAGCAGTGCTCCCTGTGAGGTCACGAAGGTAGGAGGGGACCTGGATCTGCCCAGGTTGATAACCCTACTTCGGCCATTTTCCAGCGTTCTTCTGCTCGGGGGCCTGGTTGGGAAAGACCTGTGAGGGGGTTCCTGGAAACCTGGTCTACAGCGCCCCCCTGTGGCCAGACACACAAGGTAACTGATGTAATTGTATACCTGTTTGTAACCCATGCTTTATATGTAACTGTACTCTGACATATGTATATTCTGTAGAGTCCCTATTGTATATATTGTAGTTCTAGTGTGCTTTAGGCTGATTAAAGTATATAATTAATCTTGAGCTGTTCTGTTATCTCGATCTTGAATCCCACGTCTGTGTGTTCGGCTAATAGTTACCGTGAAGCGGTTGGTGGCAGCGAGTTGTGCCAAGGATTATTGTGGGGAGGCCAGTGAGACTCGGGAAGATATTATATATTCCGCCCGCGGAGGTCGGGGGAATATATACCTTACTCTCACCGGGGACCCTTCAATAATCGGCATAAGTAGTATAGCGGCCTCCTTGCTTATTGTCGGGCAATTCCATAATTGGCCTGACTATAAGAGGGGCGCTAGAGAGCGCGTCACGTGCTCTGTCTGTCGGTCGGGAGGTATAAAGGAGGGGTGACCCCACTTGTTACCCCCCGATTGTGACGTACTGGTAGCCAGCGCGGGGGACTTCTGAGTGACCCCCCCGGTGGTTTGTGACACGGCCCGTCCGGTTTTTGCTGCTTGCGGCATGCTACTGAGCATGTGCTGTGGACAAAACCGCACGCGGCGTCTGGATGCGTTTTTTGCCGCATCTCGCCGCATCCGGCGTCCATAGGCATGCATTGAAAAATGCGCCGCATCGGCCGGATGCGGCGCAATGCGTTTTTTTTTTGCCGCACAAAAAAAACGTGCCAGGCAACGTTCCATCCGGCCGCCGCATCGGCTAAATCTGCCGCATGCGGCAAAAAACGGACGGAACGCAAGCCCATGCGGCACAATGCGGCACTAATTAAAGTCTATGCAGGAAAAACGCAACCGGGAGAAAAAAAAACCGGTTGCGTTTTTCCTGCAAAGTGCCGGATTGTGCCGCACAGGAAAAAACGGATGTGTGAAAGCAGCCTTACTCTTAATCCAAGGTTCCACTGTATATGGGGATTTTTTTTCTGCTTCAATCAGTGACCAAATTTGAAGTCTTTTTTCCCCCAAGTAGAAAAAAAACACAAAAATTGTCATGTTACTTTATTCCCATGTGGAAAAAAATGTCACCATGTTGTTTTAGGAGTGTTGTGCCATAGAGATCGATGGGAGTATTTGAAATGGTTTTGCAGTGGATTTTGGAGCAGAATCTAATGGGATGAGGGGGGACTTTGGGACTAGACCAGGACTGATGTTATCAAATGTTCTTTCTGATGGATCCATCACATTGGTTTGTCTGTGCTATGTCACTGAGGAACCAGGCAGACCATGGCGTATAGATGAAAGCCTCGGAAAAATGGAACTCCTGCCCCACCGGTGTGGGCAGCAGAGGCAGATTCCATTGGAGCCACTGGATTGTGCCCAGCACTCCCTATGGCTGCAGAAATATGTAGTTTAGTGACATTGTGGAGTCATTTTGTACTTTTTATTATGTTATACTGGGTTCGGAGATGGTAAAATTGGGAGACTTTGGAATTGACTGTCACTAAAGATGGAGAGGCCCAGAATCATCTTGGTCTGTCTGATGAGGCCACAGAGAAAAAAGTTTGAGAAGTATGAGGAGCTGCTGATAAGTCTTTGGCTTTGTTATCTTTTTTTGTTTCTATGGTAAAGAATGTTACATCACATGAAAGCCTTATGTGTCTAACATATGTTTTCAAAATTTTGTTTATGTTGCTTATGGCAACAGCGGGAAAAACAAAATGTCAAAGTATAATGCAACTGAGAGCAGATGAGGGATAAAATTCTTGTTTCTACAAGGAAAGTCCACAAAGCATATTCATGGTGATATGTCGCAGGCATTGGGGGATCAATGCCCTTCATATTCTACAGTTAAGAACTGGGTTGCCAAATTTAAAATGGGCCAATGATTAGTAACGTCCTGGACGCCCGAGAGTGGTTGTTCCGGAGATCGTCGATGCTGTGCACAACCTCATAGTGGAGAATCCACCAATTTCAGCTAAACCAATAGCAGACATCATGGGGATTTCCCGGGAACGTGTTTGTGTCATTATCCATGAATATTTGACATCTATTCTAATGAATGATTACTGGAGATGTGAACTCGGTCTAAGTGGCATCCAATCCTCTTGGATCAGAGACTCGGAAAACCGGAGAGGAGAGGATGGAGAACAAACTTTCTCCATTCATTGAGTCCACACTGTAATGTAGGTCCAAGCGCTATATGATGTTAAAGGTATTAAAGGATGAGATAGAACTTGTCTGATATATACGTTGGTGCCAGCGAGCCCACATGCAGATTTTTTTTTTTTTTGGGGGGGAGGGCAAAAAAATCCTCTGCGTTTCATAGTTCAAGCACAGTGGCTGTGATTTCATGAAAACTCCGTCCCGCTCTTCTTTTTAAAACATGTCTGTTTCATGCAGTAACTGGTTATTATAATTTCCTGCTCGTAGCCTTTTTATTGTGTGACACGCCTCAACATAACCTTAATTAGTGGAACAGATTTTTCTGGCACATGTGAACTCTCGTCTAGGAATGGCGCCAAGGCCTCCTTCACACATCCGTGTCTCCGGTCCATGTTTTGTCTGTTTTCACACTCACCGGAGACACGGACTTACGTAAACCCATTAAAATCAATGGGCTTGGTCACACATCCGTGTATTGACATGGATGTCAATACATGGATGAAATGTCCATTTTCTGCCGGCAGCACTGGCGTCACACGGACCACACACTGATGTGATCCCTGTGATATCAGAGTGACATGTACCAGAGAAAACACAGGTCACATAAAAATAAAGAATTTTTATACTTATCTGTCTCCGGCGCTGCTGTCTCTGCTTTTGATGTTGCTTCCGGGTCCGCTCATTATGCTTATGAATATTCATTGCACTCAGTGTGGACCCGGAAGCAACAGCAGCACCGGAAACAGGTAAGTATACAAGTTCACGATATATGCATGTCACACGCATAGAATACTGAGAACATACAGACGGACAAAAATATTGTATGGAGAGAAGATATGCACACCAGTGACTATGTAAGGGGAATATATGAAAAGCAGAAACTGCTGTGTGAATACTGACATGAAAAATCCAATAGCCATATGTAAGAATGAAAATATAAAAATGGCATCTGCATTACTGCCATGAACATATGAATCAAGAGAAATTTAGCTATTGAATTGATCAATGCAATAGAGCCCCAACACTACGCCAAAGTATTTCTCTACGTTGGGGTCCCTAGCTTGTGTGTGTCCTCTCATGCAGTTAAAAAACTTACCGTGTATGGGACGCTGAGACCCAGGCTATATATGCGTATAATGTGGATTGGCAATAGGTGTGGGTGGGGAGGGTTCACAAATGAAAGACTACAAATTAATCAAGAAATAACGTCTGGAACACTCTGGTGCTGCTGTCTCTGCTTTTGATGTTGCTTCTGGGTCCGCTCATTATTATTATTATTATTATTATTATTTATTTATTTATAGAACACCATTGATTCCATGGTGCTGTACATGAGAAGGGGGTTACATACAGAATACATATATAAGTTGCAATAGACAGACTAGTACAGAGGGAAGAGGGCCCTGCCCTTGCGGGCTTACATTCTCATTATGCTCATGAATATTCACTGCACTCAGTGTGGACCCGGAAGCAACAGCAGCACCAGAAACAAGTAAGTGTACAAGTTCACGCTATTCGGATGTCACACGCATAGACTACTGAGAACATACAGACGGACAAAAATATTGATCTGCCCCACAGACCGTCACACATGTTCATTAAGTGCACGAACATGTGGAAGAGGCCTAAGGGTGCGAAAAAAAACTCAAAACTTGTCCGAACAGGACTTTTATCCTCCCCATGTTTGTCATTTTATGAAATAACCTAATAAAGAAGAAATTTTACTTTACCGGATGGCTGTGCTGGACTTCTGCCTTTCCTACATGATGCTGAGCGGCTCCCGCTGATCCATGCGCCTCCGGGATACTGTGATTCCAGCCTTGGATTCTGCAAGCGGGTGAGCTCCATGAACTATTTGTTTTGTGTATAGTGCATACCTAGTGGTGTATAGTATGATCAAATGAATCTTGCACAATTCAATTCCATCAGATAGTCTCAGTTTAGGGGGAGATTCCATCCATTTGAATAGAAAAAATTAGGTAAAAATCACATCTCTTTGTAAAGGGTTAAGAAAATAATGAACTGTTATACGGATCTCTCCTCGGCCCTAACAACTTGAAGTCAAGAAGGTAGAGGATGTGACTCCAGATTTCACAGCACAGACTGTATCGATTGTGAAATAGATGTCTTGGACCTGATGAGGCTGGTGTATATACTGTGATGATGCACTTCTGATTTCTACAGATTCATAGAATGGAGAAGATGGAGAAATGTTATCCTCCGTCTTCTCCTGCAATGTGGAGGAGCTGACACTCTGATCAGAATCTTATCAGAGTGTCATTGGCATGATCGATCCAAATCTCCTGCATGAGAGAATATACAGCTATGTGACTGCAACCTTAGGGGTACTTTGCACGCTGCGACATCGCTAGTCGATTGTAGCGATGCCGAGCGCGATAGTCCCCGCCCCCGTCGCAGCTGCGATCTCTTGTGATAGCTGCCGTAGCGAACATTATCGCTACTGCAGATTCACATGCACTTACCTGCCCTGCAACCGTCGCTCTGGCCGGCGACCCGCCTCCTTCCTAAGGGGGCGGGTCGTGCGGCGTCACAGCGACGTCACACGGCAGGCGGCCAATAGAAGCAGAGGGGCGGAGATGAGCGGGATGTAAACATCCCGCCCACCTCCTTCCTTCCTCATTGCAGGCGGGACACAGGTAAGGCGATGTTCCTCGCTCCTGCGGCTTTATACACAGCGATGTGTGCTGCTGCAGGAACGAGGAACAACATCGTATCTCCTATTGGTGCGACATTATTAAAATGACCGACACTACACAGATCACCGATTTACGACGCTTTTGCGATCGTTTATCGGCGCATCTAGGCTTTACATGTTGCAACGTCGTTACTGGCGCCGGATGTGCGCCACTTTCGATTTGATTTGACCCCGACGATATCGCAGTAGCGATGTCGCAACGTGCAAAGTACCCCTTAGGGCTCATTCAGACGTGTGTACACATCAGTCCAAGTACGGACCGCAATGGATGGACCGGCCATGGGTGTCCTGACCCGAACTCATCAACCTCACAGACATGCAACAGATTTGAAACAAGCACCGTAGATCAGTTTACGCATAAAAAAAAAGCAAACTGAGCATGAAATTTCTATATGTCCCATCCACTGGAACTGTAAGACACTACAATTGATGACGCAGCAAAAATACGCAGCGTCAAAAACTCATTGTGTGTGCACAACCTTAAGAGTTCAAAATTATCAAGTATTCAGTCTCTGCCGATCCAGCTTGATTGACAGCTGCAGCTTGTACTGAGCAGTGTGAGGTCTCAGCAGGGAGGAGGGACACTGCTATTGTAACTGAGCCCTAAGTAATGGAACTAAACAGCAATACTAGACTTGGCCTGTGAGTGGAATTGCTTTTAAAGGAAAAAAAAAGCAGTCCTTTTTATTTTTTTTTCTGAACAACCCTTTATGAAGCATTTTTCAGAAAGTCGCACCCCTATGGCATCAGAATAAGTGTCAACACCGCAAAAACTTAGACATATTCTAATTTATAAAGAGGTTGTGCCAAGAATGCACGCTGTCACCGTCCCCTTATAGTGTTTACAATCATTCTAGACTATATATTATTGGAAACCTACAGTGAAGTCACCGAATATTGGCAACGTAGAGTCCTTTAAATGTACATAACACATTGTACCACTAGAGGGAGACATCATAGTGTACAGCAGAGGAAGGAATCAGGGCACTATGTTACAACTTATGCTAAATCAAGCAAAGCATGCTGAGACTTGTAGTTCTTTGGGGATTCTTGTCAACAACTGTGAGAAAAAGTGATGGATGAATTTAGTTTGCATGGATTTTTCTAGGACTTGTGACCAGAAGACTAAACAGAAGAAATACTATAGTAGTACATAAGCCCTCAAGGGCAGCTCCCCCCTCCGTATCAGTCTGTCACTATTAGATTGTTCATTGAAGTTTATATTTGTGTTGTGCATCTAACCCCTTCTCATGTGCAGCACCATGGAATCAATGATGCTCAAAAATAAATAATAATTATAATAATAATAATTAAAAAAAACTGTCAACGCCCAAAGATATTCTCTTTTAAAACTAAATAAAAAAAATCTGCTCTGATTTATTTTATAATATATCTTCACTGCAATCATATCCTAGCTTCCTGCAGTCACCATGAAAAGAGAAAGAAAACAGATTTGCAATGAAACCAGTGGCAGCTGTATATAATGTATGTGGTGAGCTCCCCCTAGTGGTGTCTGTATATTAAATATATAAAAAGTGAACTTCCCCTAGTGGTTGCTGTATAAGGCTGCTTTCACACATCCGGTTTGAGCCGTGCAGCTCAATCCGGCTGTGAAAACTATGCAACGGATGCGGTGAAAACACCGCATCCTTTGCATAAGTTTTTTACATGTGGCCCGTCCAGTTTTTGCCGCTTGCAGCATGCTACTGAGCATGCGCAGTGGCAAAAACCGCATGCGGCGGCCGGATGCAGTGTTTGCCGCATCGCGCCGCATCCGGCATCCATAGGGATGCATTGGGAAAAGCGCCGCATCGGCAGGATGCGGCGCGATGCGTTTTTTTTTTTTGCCGCACAAAAAAACGTGCCAGGCAACGTTCCATCCGGCCGCCGCATCGGCTAAATCTGCCGCATGCGGCAAAAACCGGACGGAATGCAAGGCCATGCGGCACAATGCGGCACTAATTAAAGTCTTTGCAGGAAAAACGCAACCGGCAGCAAAAAAAAACGGTTGCGTTTTTCCTGCAAAGTGCCGGATTGTGCCGCATAGCAAAAACCGGAGGTGTGAAAGCAGCCTAAATCTGTACGTAGCGAGCCCTCTCAAGTGGTGGCTGTATAAATCTTCACGTAGTTAGGTCCATCTAGTGGTGGATATATATACATATATATATATAGTGCGCTCCCTCTAGTGGTGATTGTGTAAATCTGTATGTAGTGAACTCCCGCAAGTTATGGCTTTAGAAAACTTGATATAGTGAGCTCTCTCAAGTGATGGTTGTATAAATCTGTATGTAGTGAGCTCCCTCTAGTGGTGGCTGTATAAATCTGTATGTAGTGAGCTCCCCCTGGTGGTGACTGTATAAATCTGTATGTAGTGAGCTCCCTCTAGTGGTAGCTGTATAAATCTACACGTAGTGAACTTCAACTAGATGTGGCTGTATAAATCTGTATATAGTCAGCTCCCTCTAGTGGTGACTGTATAAATCTGTATGTAGTGAGCTCCCTCTAGTGGTGGCTGTATAAATGTGTATGTAGTGAGCTCCCTCTAGTGGTGGCTGTATAAATGTGTATGTAGTGAGCTCCCTCTAGTGATGGCTGTATAATTCTGTATGTAGTGAGCTCCCTCTAGTGGTGGCTGTATAAATCTGTATGTAGTGAGCTCCCTCTAGTGGTGGCTGTATAAATCTGTATGTAGTGAGCTCCCTCTAGTGGTGGCTGTATAAATCTGTATGCAGTGAGCTCCCCTAGTGGTGGCTGTATAAATCTGTATGCAGTGAGCTCCCTCTAGTGATGGCTGTATAATTCTGTATGTAGTGAGCTCCCTCTAGTGGTGGCTGTATAAATCTGTATGTAGTGAGCTCCCTCTAGTGGTGGCTGTATAAATCTGTATGTAGTGAGCTCCCTCTACTGGTGGCTGTATAAATCTGTATGTAGTGGGCTCCCTCTAGTGGTGGCTGTATAAATCTGTATGCAGTGAGCTCCCCTAGTGGTGGCTGTATAAATCTGTATGCAGTGAGCTCCCTCTAGTGATGGCTGTATAATTCTGTATGTAGTGAGCTCCCTCTAGTGGTGGCTGTATAAATCTGTATGCAGTGAGCTCCCTCTAGTGGTGGCTGTATAAATCTGTATGCAGTGAGCTCCCTCTAGTGGTGGCTGTATAAATCTATATGTAGTGAGCTCCCTCTAGTGATGGCTGTATAATTCTGTATGTAGTGAGCTCCCTCTAGTGGTGGCTGTATAAATCTGTATGTAGTGACCTCCCTCTAGTGATGGCTGTATAAATCTGTATGTAGTGAGCTCCCTCTAGTGGTGGCTGTATAAATCTGTATGTAATGAGCTCCCTCTAGTGGTGACTGTATAAATCTGCATGTAGTTAGCTCTCTCTGGTGGTGGCACAGAGTGCTTACGGACTGCTCCTTCTGGAGATTCTGCTACTTCATTTCACTGCTCTGTCACCATGACTTGATGATTGACAGCTGGTTCTCCGCAGAAAGGCAGCAGGGAGCTAGCTGTCAATCATCATGACATCGCCAGTGACATCCCTCCAATGCCACAGAGCGGAAGAGAAGAAGCTGCTCTTTTGTTAAGACCTCAGCGGAAGCTGCAGATTTGCCGGCAGATGCGCTGTGCGAAAGTTCTAAGCAGGGCCGGATTAAGGTTGGTGGGGGCCCCTGGGCAGAAAATCTGGTGGGGGCCCAATAACGTTAACATTTTAACCATAACAGTAGAGCACGAACTGTAGCATTTAGATATAAATACTGCACCTCAGTCTCACATTCCCCCTCCTCAGCATACTGTGCCCTCCATACTGTGCCCTCACACTGGCCCCCATGCTGCCCCTTCTCTATACTGCCTACCTCCTTCACTATCCAGTCACTATACTGCACCTTAGCCTTGCATTCCCCTCCGCAGCATACTGTGCCCTCCATACTGTGCCCTCACACTGGCCCCCATGCTGCCCCTTCTCTATACTGCCTACCTCCTTCACTATCCAGTCACTATACTGCACCTTAGTCTTGCATTCCCCTCCGCAGCATACTGTGTCCTCCATACTGTGCCCTCACACTGGCCACCATGCTGCCCCTTCTCTATACTGCCTACCTCCTTCACTATCCAGTCACTATACTGCACCTTAGTCTTGCATTCCCCTCCGCAGCATACTGTGTCCTCCATACTGTGCCCTCACACTGGCCACCATGCTGCCCCTTCTCTATACTGCCTACCTCCTTCACTATCCAGTCACTATACTGCACCTTAGTCTTGCATTCCCCTCTGCAGCATACTGTGACCTCCATACTGTGTCCTCACACTGGCCACCATGCTGCTCCTTCTCTATACTGCCTACCTCCTTCACTATCCAGTCACCATACTGCACCTCAGTCTCACATTCCCCCTCCTCAGTATACTGTGTCCTCACACTGGCCACCATGCCGCCCCTTCTCTATACTGCCTACCTGCTTCATTATCCAGTCACTATACTGTATCTCTGTCTCACTTTCCCCCTTCTCAGCATCCTATGCCCTCCATACTGTGCCCTCACACTGGCCACCATGCCGCCCCTTCTCTATACTGCCTACCTCCTTCACTATCCAGTCACCATACTGCACCTCAGTCTTACATTCCCCTCCGCAGCATACTGTGTCCTCCATACTGTGCCCTCACACTGGCCACCATGCTGCCCCTTCTCTATACTGCCTATCTCCTTCACTATCCAGTCACTATACTGCACCTCAGTCTCACATTCCCCCTCCTCAGCATACTGTGCCCTCCATACTGTGCCCTCACACTGGCCACCATGCCGCCCCTTCTCTATACTACCTACCTCCTTCACTATACAGTCACTATACTGCACCTCAGTCTCACATTCCCTCTCCTCAGCATACTGTGCCCTCCATACTGTGCCCTCACACTGGCCACCATACTGCCCCTTCTCTATACTGCTTATCCCCCCTCCCCCACTACCCAGTCTCCATTCTATGCCCCGCACACTTTTCTTTCCCAATACTGTCCACTTACAATTTTCTCCCACCATACTGCTGCCTCACATTTTCCAATGGTGCCCCCCTGATTGCTGTGCAGGGACAAATATGCCGCATGCCCCCCAAAGGTACGCCCCTGCACAGTGTACAGGAAAATACATGACTGGTACACGCAGGGCCGGCTCCATGTTTTTGTAGGTCCTGGGCGAAAAAGTCTCAGTGGGCCCCATCCACACATAGACATGCACAGATACTGTACATACACATACAGGCATACGTACACATACAGTATATATTTAAAGACAAATTCACAAAAACACATATAAACAGACATAAATCTAGACACAGTCATACACACCGACATACATAGATGACACAGATACGCATCACACATGCACACACAGACACATTTTTATATTTTTATCTAATTTTTAATATTGGGAAGCCGGCAACAGCCTCATTCACCTCCCCGCTTGTCTCCATCCAGCTCCTCCTGGGCACGTGTCTGTGCCACGCTGATTGGTGGCTGACACTAACAGACATGGCCGCACAGAGAACACTAACACTGCTGTATATACATCACAAGAGAGGCTGGGGACATACACATTACTGGGGACATCCATATTACTGAGGAAAGGGGTACATAGCAATGGGGGGCATACAGCTCTAGAGGGAGGCAGTGGCTCTGAGGTGGGGGGACAAAGAGCTCTGAGGTGGGGGATGACATGCAGCTCTGGGGATATACAGCTCTGGGGTGTAGAGGACATACAACTCTGGGGGTATAGTATTATGCAGCCCCCATATTCCTCCATATAGTGTTATGAAGCTCCCATAGTCCTCCATATAGTATTATGCAGCCCCCATGTAGCACTATGCAGCCCCCATATGGCACTATGCAGCCCCCATATGGCATTATGCAGCCCCCATATGGCACTATGCAGCCCCCATATGGCACTATGCAGCACCCATATGGCACTATGCAGCCCCCATATGGCACTATGCAGCCCCCATATGGCACTATGCAGCCCCCATATGGCACTATGCAGCCCCCCATATAGTACAATGCACACCCATATAGCATTAGGCACCCTCATGTAGTACACAGCCCCTATATAGCACAGTGCAGACCCAGATAGCATTAGACATCCTCACATAGTACACAGCCCCTATATAGCACAGAGCAGACCAAATAATATTAAGCACCTTCACATAGTACACAGCCCCTATATAGCACAGTGCAGAGCCAGATAGCATTAGACACTCACGTAGTTCACAGCCCCTATATAGCACAGTGCAGAGCCAGATAGCATTAGGCATCCTCACGTAGTATACATCCCCTATATAGCACAGTGCAGAGCCAGATAGCATTAGGCATCCTCACGTAGTATACAGCCCGTATATAGCAAAAAGCAGACCCAGATAGCATTAGGCATCCTCATATAGTGTACAGCCCCTATATAGCACAGTGCAGAACCAGATAGCATTAGGCACCTTCATGTAGTATACAGTCCATATATAGCACAGTGCAGAACCAGATAGCATTAGGCACCCTCATGTAGTATACAGCCCCCATATCATTTAATGCACCCCCATGGTCGTCTGGCCACAGTGATTGTACATACTCACTTCTCCTCGTTCCCCCGCTCCTCCGGTCTCCTCAGCGTGTCCACTGCTGTCGCTTTCTCTGACCTCTCAGCAGGCGCGCAGTGATCACGTCACCACGCTCTGCTGCAGAGCTGTCAGAATGCCGACAGACACAGCGAGAATCATGAGAGAGAGCGCGCCGCTCCATCTCATCATTGCTCTCAATTGTATCGGCAGCTGCGATGCCGATACAATTGAAAGCGCGATCCTCGGCGGGGGGAGGCAGCGCGGGCACCGGGCCCCCCTTACTAGCGCTACGCCACTCCTGCCACCGCGAGTGGGCCCCCTGAAATTTGACCGGGTTTACTGTGATACAGACACCAGATGTTATACAATATACACATTATTATATACCATCTGATGTGTGTACACAGTATATCACACTACTCTGTACACAGTGGATGCGGTATACCATGTACACAGATATACAATCCTCTGCACTGATCACACCTGGGCCTACAGGACAGGACCTCACATATTCTATATGTAATATGGGCCATATAGTGTAATGTGTGCTGCAGGCTCAGATGTGATCAGTGCAGGATCTGTGTAGTGATGTCTGTGCTGGAGATCAGTGTGAGTTATTGCAAGGGAGAGATGAGGCTGCAGCCGATGACCCGGCACTGACAGCCCGACCTGATCTGCTGCAGTTCAGACTCCGGCAATAACTCACAATGATCCCGGGCAGAGCTGCCGCTGACACTATGGAACCGGTCTGGAGTTATCAGCGGCGTCCTGCTCCCTCCTCACTGCAGCCTCCTGCCCGGCCGGCACCATGATTAATGACCTCATACTTACCGGGATCCACTGAGACCTCCGGTCCTCCCACAAGCTCCTCTACGGCAGGAACTTAGAAGCAGCAACAGGTGCGCGGTGACGTCATCCTAGCAGACGCAGCCCACAGAGCGTGCAGTGGGCGTGTCTGCAGAAAAGTGACGGCCGGGATTGAAATTCTTTAAAGGTACAGTGCGGTCCTGAACCACACTGCGGCGTTAATAAAATGGCGCCCACACTGATGGTGGTGGGGGCCCCCTCAGAAGCTCTTGTGGTGGGGGCCCCTGGGCGGGAGCCCCGTCTGCCCCGCCTATAATCCGGCCCTGGTTCTAAGCCACCAAAGATTTGCACCAGGCAGAACAGAACAGGCAGGTTGTTAGCAACTACCTGCCTATAAGTTGTTAGACTCATAGGAAAAAAAAATAGTCCTGCGTAAACCCCTTTAACTTCCAGTTGTGGTAGAACTACAACTTCCAACTTCCACTAAAGCAGTGATCTGCCGACAATGATGTTCCAGGAGGAATATTTTATAAATATTATTATAATGATCAGTGTGAGGTTGTCATTGCTGCTTCCTCTGCCCCGTGTGTCTGTTATTGTCACCTTCCTGTTTCTTGTGAAACCCCGAGAACCGGACGCTCAGTCCTGATGTCTTGAGTTACACAAGATTTTCCCATGAGACACAAATCCTGGAAACTTACAGACAATTAAATATATAATACAGTTGAAACCCTTAGTTTCCCTTTCCTCTCTATAAAGACACATCTGCAGGTTTTTCCCTCCGCTCTCTATAAAGACACATCTGCAGGTTTTTCTCTGCGCTCTCTATAAAGACACATCTGCAGGTTTTTTCCTCCACTCTCTATAAAGTCACATCTGCAGGTTTTTCCCTCCGCTCTCTATAAAGACACATCTGCAGGTTTTTCCCTCCGCTCTCTATAAAGACACATCTGCAGGTTTTCCCTCCTCTCTCTATAAAGACACATCTGCAGGTTTTTCCCTCCGCTCTCTATAAAGACACATATGCAGGTTTTTCCCTCTGCTCTCTATAAAGACACATCTGCAGGTTTTTCTCACTATCTGACATGAAATCAGAATAAACCTTTTAGGTCAATTAGGAACCAAAATTATTTCTATTTGCCAAATGCCAGAATAATGAGAGAGAAAATATTTTAAGGCATTTTTATTACTTTTTGCAAAGTCAGAAGTTTCCCTCCATGTCATTAGTATTTGGTGCTATCGCCCTTACACTGTGTGACTTGGGTGAAATGTTTTGGATCCTTCCACAAGCTTCTCAAATAGTTTGTAGGAATTTGGGCCGATTCCTCCTGACAGAACTGGTGTAACTGAGCCATGTTTGCAGGTCCTCTTGCTCGCACTGGCCTTTTCAGCTTTGCCCATACATTTTCAAAAGGATTGAGATCAGGGCGTTGTGATGGCCACTCCAAAACATTGACTGTGTTATCCTTAAGCCACTTTGTAACCAGTTTGGCAGTAGCTTCAGGTCATTGTCCATTTGGAAGACCCATTTTCGCCCAAGCTTTAAGTTCCTGACTGACTTCTTGAGATGTTCTTCAGTATTGCCACATAATCTTCTATCGTCATGATGCCATCTATTTTATGAAGTGCTTCAGTCCCTCCCACAGCAAAACATCCCCACAACATGATGTTGCTGCCCCCGTGTGTCATAGTTGGGATGATGTTCTTAGGCTTCAAAGCTTCTCCCTTTTTCCTCCAAACATAACGATCGTCATTATGGCCAAACAGTTCAGTTTTAGTTTCATCAGACCACAGGACATGTCTCCAAAAATTAAGGCTTTTGTTCCTGTGTGCATGTGCAAACATTAATCTGGCTTTTTATGTTTCTTTTGGAGTAATGGCTTCTTCCTGGCAGAGTGGTCTTTCAGCCCATGTTGATACAGTACTCGTTTCACTGTGGATAATGACACAATCTTACCAGCTTCCACCAGCATCTTCACATGGTCTTTTGCTTTTGTTCTTGGATTGATATGCACATTTCTAACCAAAACGCATTCATCTCTGGTACACAGAACCCGTCTCCTTCCTGAGCGGTATCATGGCTGGATGATCCCATCTTTTTTGTACTTGCGTATAATTGTTTGTACAGATGAATGAAGCACCTTCAGGTGCTATTCTGCTCCACGGGAGGTTTTTTGCCTCCCTGAGCTTGCCTTATTGCACTCAAGGATGAATAAAACTTGTGCAAGTCCACAATTCCCTTCCTGAGATCTTGGTTGATTTTTTTTTCACTTTCCCATGATGCGACACAAAGCAGCAGTGTGTTTCAGATGTGTATTAAAATATATCCACAGGTGTGTCTGTAATTAACTCATATGTTGCCAATAAACCTATCAGAAGCTTCAGAAGACATGACATCATCATATGGGCTGTCCCATATTGTTTAAAGGCATAGTACACTTAGTGTAGGGAAACTTTTTTCTTTACAGAAAGTAATAAAAATGCCTTAAAGCATTATCTCTCATTATTCTGGCATTTGGCAAATATAAATAATTTTGGTTCCTAATTGACCTAAAGCGGGAAAGGTTTATTCTGATTTCATGATAACAGAGAGTAGTAGAATAGAAACATCAAATCTTCTTGCCAGTCTGTCCTGAGGAAGGGAGCTGTGTCTCCCGAAACGCGCTGACCTGTGCATTGAATAAAAGCAACATTAATCTACAATCTTCATGATCGGCTAGTCATTGGCGCGGCTTGGACACCCTATTCTACTACTCTCTGTTATCTGCCATTTTGGGGACCGCTGCCGTGGCTTGGAGTAACTTACATGCTGTTATAGGAGTTGTGACTTTCACAACCCCTATAGGTGAGTAATACCACCCCTCTTCAACCCCCCCTTGCTACCAGGGTAAGACCCTATTGCGCTTCTTTTTCCACAGTTTATCTCCTATTCTGATTTCATGTCAGATAGTGAGAAAAGGTATTATATTTTATTCTACCAATGTATGTAAAGCGCTGTGGTATTAATAGCGCTATATAAATGAATAAAATTATTACTATTATTATTATTCTTCGGTATATTTTCATGGATTTTTTTTATCTGCTCTTTACAGATCATGATATGGGTTTTATTTCCTTATTATTTTCTACATCTCTGTTTGCTGTCAGTGAAGAGGAACCTTCTTCATACCCAATAAAGAAAAATAGCGATAATATTTATTACAGCCGAGGGTTTGATATTATCATAGTTTTTGCTGCAATCTTTCAAAATTACATGAACACTTTAAAATTACAAAACTTTTTGAAAAATGCAACAAAACATAAATTGAATGTGCAACATAAATACATTGTTATTACACTAGAAACTGCAACCTTGAGTGAAGAGTAATGATCTCATATATCCACACTGATAACTCGTATCACACGTCACAGGTTCTGAGCTTCACCGTATAGGATCCTGTCTTCCGGAGGCTCCATACACTGAAATATCCCTCAAAGATGAAGAATCTGAGGAGAAGGATTGTTCAAAATGTGAAGACTTAACACAAGGTACTTATAACTGATCCACCACAATCAAAAAGTGACACCGTTCTACTGCAATACCGATCCAGAATTACATCCTGTATTATACTCCAGAGCTGCACTCACTATTCTGCTGGTGCAGTCACTGTGTACATCCATTACATTACTTATCCTGTACTGATCCTGAGTTACATCCTGTATTATACTCCAGAGCTGCACTCACTATTCTGCTGGTGCAGTCACTGTGTGCATACATTACATTACTTATCCTGTACTGATCCTGAGTTACCCCCCTGTATTATACTCCAGAGCTGCGCTCACTATTCTGCTGGTGCAGTCACTGTGTAAATACATTACATTACTTATCCTGTACTGATCCTGAATTACATCCTGTATTATACTCCAGAGCTGCACTCACTATTCTGCTGGTGCAGTTGACTCACCCACCCCAGGGCTATGGGACACCCGGTGCCGGGCCGGACTAGTCCGGTGGTAGTCAGTGGTGGCTGGGCCCGGCTCCGTGGCCCTGGTGGGTGTCAGTAGAATATGTGGCTTGCTTGTTAATGGTTGTGTTCGTGACGCCACCTGTGGTATGCGGCTAATAAGCCGCCGCTGCTGTGTGAGGCCACCGGGATGAGGTTACTGCAGCAATGGTAGTACTGCTCCCCACAGGTGGAGCAATGCCCGGGGCACAGTTGGTGCTTGTAAATGTCTATGCAGATGAAATAACTGAGGCAACTTCAGAGGTGCAGTTCCAGTTCTTTACTCACAGTTCTCGTCAGGGCAGAAGGACCCTTGGACTGCTGGGACCGCTGTCAGGGACCTCCGCCGTTTCTGGGTGATTCAGAGTGTGAAATCCGGTACCCTTCTCTTAGTGTCTCCTTCTCTGCTGTCTTCACTAGCCTTGCCTTAGTTAAGATGGACCTGGCTCGGCCTCCACTACAGCCTCCAGGCTGGGGGGTCACCTGTCGGCTGATTACCCCTTTTCTGGACGGCTGCTATGGGTTCTGGCCCTGGGAGCTTACAACGTCCCTGGGCCTCGGTTTTTACTGTTTGGAGATTGTCTTTGCACTCCTCCAGTCTCTAGGGACCGTCCCCTGTCGCAGCTTAATCACTCCACCGATGTCACTGTGGACCAGGCCACCGCAGCCTGCAGCTACTCGTAGCGCCTCTGGGCCCTCGGCTTCGGTACCCAACAAGGACTGCTCGTGGTACCTACAGGACTACCCGCGGCCCTGCGACTCCTGCTGTTCCTACGTGGTGTCACCTGGACCTATGGGTCCCAGGGTCTTCACCAGGAAGCGTCTCCTTCAGTTCCTCTGCTCCTGACTGACTTGGAGCTTTCTTTCCTTCTTTCTTTCTTTCTTTTCTTTCTCCTCCTTGCCTGCCTCAGCAGGCCTCCTCCTCCCTCCTTTCTCTCGTTCTTCTCCTCCAACTACATGCTGCTTCTCTCACTCCCTGAGGTAAACTGAAACTAACTTGACCTTCCTTTCTCTATCTGCTCTCAGATGGCTCCTCCCACCTCCCCAGTTGCTAAGCTACCACCCTATGGGAGCAGGGATGGGTCTTAGGCTACATGCGCACGCTGCTTTTTTTGCTGCTTTTTTGCTGCTTTTTTGGCTGCAGTTTTGTCAGCTGAACTTTCTGACATCTGACTTCCCAGCAAAGTCTATGAGAAGTCAGATTTGTCATGCGCACATTGCAGTTTATTTGTCAGCGTTTTTTTTGTCAAAAGTTTGTGACAAAAAAAATGCAGCATGTTCATTCTTCCTGCGTTTTTGTCAACATTTGTCACCCATTGAAATCAATGAGGGCATCAAAAACGCAGGAAAAATGCATGCTAATCAAAAGTGGTGCATTTTACCTGCATTTTACCTGCGTTTTTGCTAGCAAAAACGCAGGTGATTTGTCAGGAAGTGAGGTCAGGCAAGTGGTCCCGTCCCGTCCTCCATATGTTCCCCGAAGTACCGCTGTCCCCAGGGGAGATGATGTGGAGGACGGGGACTATCAGCAGCGGCGGCAGCGAGAGGGGGATGGACATTGGCAGCTGAAAACATTGATTTTTATCTCTCTCTGCTGCCGCCGCTGATAGTCCCGTCCTCCACGTGTTCCTCGAAGTACCACTGTCCCCAGCGTGCACGCACAGGGGAGATGATGTGGAGGACGGGACTATCAGCAGCGGCGGCAGCGAGAGGGAAAAATCAATGTTTTCAGCTGCCAACATCCATCCCCCTCTCGCTGCCGCCGCTGATAGTCCCGTCCTCCACATGTTCCCTGAAGTACCGCTGTCCCCAGCGTGCACGCACAGGGGAGATGATGGACCCCTCTCACCGCCACCGCTGAAAGTCCCGTCCACGCTCCTGCCGGCTCCACGCTCCTGCCGGCTCCACGCTCCTGCCGGCTCCACGCTCCTGCCGGCTCCACGCTCCTGCCGGCTCCACGCAGTAGCGCGATCAGCTGAGCTGTCACTGAGGTTACTCGCGGCCACCGCTGGATTCAGCGGTGGCCGCGGGTAACCTCGGTGACAGCTCAGCTGATCGCGCGGCTGTCTTCAGTTGCTGCGTGGAGGTGACCGGAGCGGCGGTGTCTGCTGCTTCTCCGGTCACCTGCATGCAGCAGCGCTGGAAGCGACGCTGGAGCATGCTGGATTACGCCGGACATGCAGGGTTTGTCGGGGTTAATAAATTGGTAATGAGGGAATGTGTTTGTGTTTTTTATTTCTAATAAAGGATTTTTTCGGGTGTGTGTGTTTATTTTACTGTAATTTACAGATTAATCATGGAGGGTGTCTCATAGACGCCTGACATGATTAATCTAGGACTTATTGGCAGCTATGGGCTGCCATTAACTCCTTATTACCCCGATTTGCCAACGCACCAGGGCAAATCGGGAAGAGCCGGGTACAGTCCCAGAACTGTCGCATCTAATGTATGCGGCAATTCTGGGCGGCTGTTGGCTGATATTGTTAGGCTGGGGGGCTCCCCATAACGTGGAGCTCCCCATCCTGAGAATACCAGCCTTCAGCCGTATGGCTTTATCTGGCTGGCATTAAAATTGGGGGGGACCGCACGCCAGTTTTTTTTAATTATTTATTTATTTCTAATTTTTTTTTCTTCAATTCAACAAGCTTTATGGGCTTGTTTGAACTGAAAAATACATGAAACAATTGTTGACAAAACTGCAGCCAAAAACGCACCAAAAAAGCAGCAAAAATGCAACAAAAAAGCACCTACATTTTTTGTGACATTTCCAGGCTCTCTCTGACAAGGTGCAGTTTTGGCTGCAGTTTTGGCTGCAGTTTTGGCTGCAGTTTGTGAACACGAAAAAGAAGCAGCGTGCGCATGTAGCCTTACAGCCCCTCTCAGCATGCAGCATGGGAGGGTTGCCTGCCACTTTCCCTGGTCCCAGTATGTACCTAACAATGGGTGTAGTGTGGATTTACCAGGGGACCGGAGTTCACTCTCTTCCTCTCCCAGAATGGGGCATCACACCGCAGGTGGGGTGCAATGACCTGTGGCGACGGAAGCCTCAGGGGCGCCACACAGTCACTGTGTACATACATTATATTACTTATCCTGTACTGATCCTGAATTACATCCTGTATTAAACTCCAGAGCTGCACTCACTATTCTGCTGGTGTAGTCACTGTGTACATACATTACATTACGGTACTTATCCTGCACTGATCCTGAGTTACATCCTGTATTATACTCCAGAGCAGCACTCCCTGTTCTAATTTTGCTTTATAACTGGAATCTCCAGCCTTTTCTTTTTGTTCAGTGGTGCACAGAGCTCACTATGGTGATTTGCATTCCGGAAATGTTCTTCTATATATCAGGCTCTCTGTTGTTAGTTGATGTAAGAAAACAATCTGCCTCCTACATTGCAGGAACTCAGCTAAGCCATGAAGGGAAATCTGAAGACAAGCATGATATCTGCAATGATAAATAGCAAAATATTTACTGTATTAATGTGTTGTCATGTGACATAGCCCCTCCTGGTGGTGTAATCATCCTCTTTTTGATATAGTGGACATAATGTTAGATTTGTTTTATGGATACTTTGTGTCTTTCTCAACGATAATAAGTGACATCACTTCTTCAGCTACTGCGCTCCTCCCTTCACGGTCCTCAACTCTTGCGCTCCTCTCTTCTTCAGCTCCTGCGCTCCACTCTTCTGGGTCCTGAGCTACTGTGCTCCTTCCTTGAGGGTCTTTAGCTCCTGCTCTCCTCTCTTCAGGGTCCTCAACCCCTGTGCTCCTCCCTTCAGGGTCCTCAATTTCTCCGCTCTTCCCTTCAGGGTCCTCAGCTCCTATGCTCTTCCCTTCAGGGTCCTCAGCTTCTATGCTCTTCCCTTCAGGGTCCTCAGCTCCTATGCTCTTCCCTTCAGGGTCCTCAGCTCCTATGCTCTTCCCTTCAGGGTCCTCAGCTCCTATGCTCCTCCCTTCAGGGTCTCAGCTCCTATGCTTCTCCCTTCAAGGTCCTAAGCCCCTATGCTCCTCCCTTCAGGGTCCTCAGCTCCTATGCTCCTCCCTTCAGGGTTCTCAGGCCTTGCACTCCTCTTTTCAGGGTTCTCAGCTCTTGTGCTCCTCTCTTAAAGGTCCTCAAGTTTTGCGCTCCTCTCATCAGGGTCCTCAGCTTTTTCGCTCCTCTCTTCAGGGTAATCAGCTTTTTTGCTCCTCTCTTCAGGGTCCTCAGATCTTGCGCTCCTCTCTTCATGGTAATCAGCTCTTACGCTCCTTTCTTCATGGTCCTTAGCTCCTGCGCTCCTCACTTCAGGGTCCTCAGCTACTGTGCTCCTCCTTTAAGGGTCTTTAGCTCCTCTGCTCCTCCCTTCAGGGTCCTTAGCTCCTGCGCTCCTCCCTTCAGGATCCTCAACTCTTACGCACCTTCCTTCAGGATCCTCAAATCCTCCGCTCCTCCCTTCAGGGTCCTCAGCTCCTGCGCTCCACCCTTCAGGGCCCTCAGCTCCTGCGCACCTCCCTTCAGGGTCTTCAACTCCTGCACTTCACCCTTCAGGGTCCGCAGCTCCTATGCTCCTCCCTTCAAGGTCCTCAGCTCCTATGCTCCTCCCTTGAGGATCCTCAGCTCCTATGCTCCTCCCTTGAGGAGCCTCAGCTCCTATGCTCCTCCCTTGAGGATCCTCAGCTCCTATGCTCCTGCCTTCAGTGTCCTCAGCTCCTACACTCCACCCTTCAGGGTCTTTAGCTGCTGCACTCCTCCCTTCAGGGTCCTCAGATCCGAATGCCCCAATCAGTGGAAAAGGTCACCAAAATGATGAATCTGAGGGGAATCTCTGCCCTAGATATGAAGACATAATACATGGTAAATATGATTTAGTTATAGTGACATAATTTATTATTCAATTTCTTTCTATAGTTAAGATCTCCGCTTGCTTTCACTGAATAAATGCATTTTTGTTAGGTCTGAAAATGTATTCGGATCATGTGCAGTTGACACAAGTGCAGATAAAGAGAGCTTTGATACACTGTAACAAAAACCATGTTGGGCTATGTTCACATGCTGCATTTTTCCTATGTTTTTTTTAATTGGTTTTATGCATATAAATACAAATAAAAAACCTAATTTTTACAGTACCAGCAAAACCTTTGAGATTCCAGAAATCTCATGCGCACACACACACACACCTGCTTCTTTTTTTTCCTGACTAAAGTCATGCGTTTTTTTAAAGAAGCAACATGTCCAATTTTTTCAGCATTTATGTTTTTTGTTTTGTTTTTGTTTTTTTAACAAAGAAATGCAATGAGAATTAAAAAAAATAGCAGCGGCAAACCTGACAGGGCACACCTGTGAAGTGAAAACCATTTCCGGTGACTACCTCCTGAAGCTCATCAAGAGAATGCCAAGAGTGTGCAAAGCAGTAATCAAAGCAAAAGGTGGCTACTTTGAAGAACCTAGAATATAAGACATATTTTCAGTTGTTGCACACTTTTTTAAGTATTTCATTCCACATGTTTTAATTCATAGTTTTGATGTCTTCAATGTGAATGTACAATTTTCAGAGTCATGAAAATAAAGAAAACTCTTTGAATGAGAAGGTGTATCCAAACTTTTGGTCTGTAATGTGTATATATACATACTGTGTATAAATATATATATATATATATATATATATATATATATATATATATATATATATATATATATAATATATTATTTATATAAATATATATAGACCTGTATGGTTGTAAAAATACAAAGTTTATATATATATATATATATATATATATATATATATATATATAATATAATATATTTATATAAATATATATATATATATATAAATATATATATAAACTTTGTATTTTTACAACCATACAGGTCTATATATATATATATATATATATATATATATATATATATATAATATATTTATATAAATATATATAGACCTGTATGGTTGTAAAAATACAAAGTTTATATATATATATATATATATATATATATATATATATAAAATATATTTATATAAATATATATATATATATATATATATATATAAACTTTGTATTTTTACAACCATACGGGTCTATTGTGAGTGACCTCTTATTTACTCTAATTTTTAAATATTTTGAAATAAAAATATTTTTTATGCACAGTCATTGTATCAATGTATGTTGGTCTACTGGAAAAAAGAGAATCAATTCCACCAAGTGTCCGATAGAAGGCGATGGACTACCCAACTTTATCAAAAAGCACTAATTAATAAATAATGAGAAGAAAACTGCATGAGCACATGCTAGAAAAACCATAAATTCATATAAAAAAAATTTGATGTGCCACATATAATTCATCTGGGTCTTTATATGTAAAAATGTGCTCAATACACAAACAAAGAAGAAACCACTGTTGTATGAGAAGAATAACAGAGAACCTTAGAAAGGGATCAAGGGTTATGAAAAGATCAATCTCAGAGAAAAGACCTAAGATAAGTTACAGGGCAGATGTGCAAACAACCTGGAGTCAGTAGGGGTCCCCGACGCGCATTTCGTTTGCTGCTTCTTCCTGGGGGAGTGTTTAGACAAGGTGTACCTGTTTTTTTTAATAAATTCTTACCAATTACTGTGAGGCTATTGGTGCTCACCTCTCCCACATCCATTTCTACAGTCATGGAGTTCAGCGTCTGATGTCACCGCGATCTGTCCATGTCAGACGTTTCTAGTGGACACTTGTTTGAATCATTTCTCTTTTGCATCACCTGCGGTGGATCTGGGTGGTTTGGAACCCAAAGGTGCAATAGTTGTGGAAGAATAGGGCTATCATTGTAAGTAAAAGTCTAATGAGAACCATCTGCTAATGCATAAGTATACAACACCTGTGTATGCAGTGTGAGTTATCCTGTAAATGACAATACTAGTTGCTCTGCTTTGCTATGACACTAATTGAATGGTGCGTATGATATAGAAATCTGCACTATTTAGTTTCATAGCGACAAATGATTTTTAACTCATTACTTGTATACTGTACCTCTGTGATTGCTCTGTTCCTGCAGGTGCTACATGTGTATCGGAAGTGGACGCCAGAACTGCATGACGTGCTACCATACCGGAAAAGTTCTCAAGTACAAACTACTGACAGCAACCTGGTACGAATAAGACAATGTTATCGCTAAAGGTGTTAGACAGCCACATTGTTACATTCAGAAATAATGTTATAATTAGAGATGAGTGAACCGGTCGTGGTTCGGCTCGAGTTCGGTTCGTCGAACGGAGGTCCCGTTCGAGTTCGGTTCGTCGAACGTTCGACGAACCGAACTCGAACCGCATAGGAAACAATGGCAGGCATTCACAAACACATAAAAACACCTAGAAAACACCCTCAAAGGTGTCCAAAAGGTGACAAACAACTCACAACACAACACAAACACATGGGAAAGTGACAAGGACATATACTCATGCGAAAACAAAAGAGCTGGACAAGGAAAAAGAGGAGGACACACAGATATATGAGTATATGCAAGCAAACGTCGATGCCATTATTGTGCAACTTGAGCCCTGCTCATTTTAGGCTTCCAATCTGGATAAATTGCCTGAGCTCGCCACGTACGCCTTGAGGATCTTGTCGTGTCCTGCAGCCAGCGTTCTCTCAGAACCTGTCTTCAGTGCTGCTGGGGGTCTGCTGGCAGATAAGCACACGTGTCTGTCCACTGACAATGTGGACATGGCTCTCAGAGGACTTTTCTTCCCCTGGGTCATCCAGGGGAGGCGAAAGGCACGCGTATTTTTGAGAGTGCTTCATGCAAAGCATCTGTTTCATTTTGAAAAGGGGGATCAAGTGATGCCAGTTAAGTGGGGTGTGTGTGGCCCAATTAGTGGAAACGAGGGAGACTGTGGTTCGAGTCCCCTCGCTTTTGAAAAAAGAACCAAGATGAACAAGTCATGGCTCTCAGAGGACTTTTCTTCCCCTGGGTCAGCCAGGGGAGGCGAAAGGCACACATATTTTTGAGAGTGCTTCATGCAAAGCATCTGTTTCATTTTGAAAAGGGGGATCAAGCGATGCCAGTCAAGTGGGGGGTGTGTGGCCCAATTAGTGGAAACGAGGGAGACTGTGGTTGGAGTCTCCTCGCTGTGTTTTACATGATTTTCGAAGGGCATGACATGCCTAAGAGGTTGAGTTTCATCATCTGCAACTTGTTGGCAACAGAAAGGCTGTTTACACCCTTTTGAGACCAAGGATTTTCGAGACCTTATGCCCATTGCAGTGCCCCAAGAGCCGATGGCCAGTCGTCACTCCTTCTCCAAGAAAGGCGTGCCCGCACTACCACAGCAGGTCGCACACAACCTCACCGATTCCTTGAGAAACTCTGTGTGTGACAGGGTGCATTTCACCACAGATACTTGGACCAGTAAGCATGGACAGGGGAGTTACATGTTGCTGACTGGCACTGGGTAACTATGGTGAGAGATGGAGAAGGGTTTGCTGTACAAGTCTTGCCGTCCCCACGACTTGTGTGTCAATCCTTCTTCTGTATGTACAAGTTCCTCCACTGCTTCTGCCTCCTCAACCTCGTGTGGGTCCTCCACCTCGGCCCAAACCCTGTGTGGTCAGGCCACCCTTCCTTGTAACTGCGCCCAAGGAATCCCACACACCTCCTTACTATGCTGGCAGCAGAGCTCAAGGCCATCAGGCGGTTAAATGTTTACTTTGAAATGTAGGGGAAATGTGAGACACCGCTGAGGAATTGTGGACGGTTAGCTCTGGAGAGTGAGACAGAGTTTCATCAATGGTTGTCTACACTCAACCAGCAGTCAGGGAAGGTTGGGTGCGACAATGATGCAAACCAGTCTGCGACCCTTCTTCAGGGCAATGTGACACACGTGCCTTGTATGGCTCACGTGTTGAACCTGGTTGTCCAGCAATTTTTAAAACACCATCCCGGCCTACATGGCCTTGTGCAGCGGGCACGCTCGCTATGTGCTCACTTTCATCCTTCGCACCCAGCAGCTCAACAACTTTCATCGCTCCTGAAGTCTTAGGGTCTGACGGTTAAACGCCGGAAATGCGATGTTCCGACACGCAGGAATTGGAATATGCACATGTTGCAGCGTTTGTGGCAGCACCGCAGAGCCCAGCTGAAATACGTTATTATGACGTATACCCTGGGCTAACTTGATCCAGAGGTGGTGCAGATCACACTGCTGGAGTGGTGTCAGATCAAGGACATATGCACCCTTCTACACAGTTTACAAATGTCGACGAAGATGTTTAGCACTGGCGATGCCATTCTCAGCATGACAATTCTGGTCATCTACATGATGGAGCACACTGTATGCATTATTCGGAGTCAGGTGTTGGTCCAAGAGGAAGGTGAGGAAGTACAGGAGGAGTCATATGCAGAAGGGATAATAAGATCTACAAGGTCCATACGGTAAGCGGCACCTAAGCGGCAGTCATGGTGGGGGATAGGGATTAACAAGGGCGCATAGTATCAGCAAAAAGTGTTGAGGAAGGTGCAGGAGCCCATGAAGAAATGGAGGACGAACTTGCGATGGGCATGGAAGACTCAGCTGATGAGTGAGAGCTTGCTCACATTTCGGTTGTGCGAGGTTGGGGGGAGAGGGCAGAGGAAGGAGGCACGATTCTCACCTCTCTGCCACCAACAAACCAAGGACTTGGTCCTCCTGGATGCACAAGACACATGAGCGCCTTCTTGCTGCACTACCTACAACATGACCCTCGGATTGTACGAATTCGAAGTAATGCTAATGTCGCGGGCGGAGGAGGGGACACCGCGCTCTCCCACTGCTCGGGTCCGGCTGCCGCTGCGGCTGCGGCGGCCTGCCACTGCTGCTGCTCGGTGGCTCGAGCGATGGCCCGGATCCCGGGGACTCGAGTGGCGCTCCTCGCCCGTGAGTGAAAGGGGATTGGGTTTTGGGATATTTTATTGTCCGTGACGCCACCCACGGTTGTGGTGATTAAGTGGACACCACCGCTGCTCTGTCTGGGGAGCCCGGGAGTGATGGTATGGAGCAGCCAGTTGTTGATTTGCCCCTCTGTGGGTAGGGGTTTTGGTGATCCCGGGGCCCAGTGATGGGGTTGGGTATGGTGTACAGGCGGGTATGGGGCCTGTGGAGGTGCAGGGGCGCAGGGGTAGCGCTGTGCCGCACGGCACGGAGGTACTCACTCAGCCAGTAAACACGACACAGTTCTCGGTAAACAAACGGCTGGTTGGACGGGTCCCTCGGACGGTTACGGTGCTGCTGTTCCCTGCAGTTAGCGGTGACGGTCTCTTCCCTGCACCTATCTATAGTCTTTTTGGTAGCGATGGGTCCCTACCGGTTACCCACTCCTCGGCTTCAATCTGGGCCGAAGGAGCCCTACTTTGCCCGCAGGCGCTGGCCCTGGGAAACTGGTGCCCTGGCGGTGGCGGTGTCTCCCCTTCACGGTCGGACTGTTGCCTTCAATCGGGACTTGGTTGTTAGGAGACAGAGGTCCCCTTCACTGACGGATTTGGCAAATTATGGCGACTCCTAGCCTTCCCGGGATCCGAAAGGCCCCTGCCCTGGTGCTGACTGTTCTTCGTATACTGCTCCGGTACCGCCGGGTCACTACCCGTCCGCGGTCCTTCCAGCAACCTCCGAGCAGTCCCCCTGCAGACTATCACCGCTGTCTGCTAACCTTGCTGTCACAGTCCGGGGCACACTGTTTTGCTATTATTTTTAACACTAAGGTTCAGATACAGCTTTAAAGAAGGCAAATAAGTAATTTTATTATAAAGGTTAATATGAAATACAAACTTAAAGGAAAAATATGATATTGCGTACACTTTTGTATATTGAACATACAAAGGTTAAGTACAGTTAAATATACTTACATCACCAAGGAGCTTTGGACATCATCTGTCTGGAAGTCAGAGAAGCATGACATAGACAGAGACTCCTGGACATCACTGACCGGACGTCTCACGGTGCAGGAAACACGAGCTTCTGTCTGTGCTATACTTCAGCTGATCTTAAAAAGGCTTGAACAATATTACAAGCCTAAAGGCCCTGTCACACACAGAGATAAATCTGTGGCAGATCTGTGGTTGCAGTGAAATTGTGGACACTCAGTGCCAGGTTTGTGGCTGTGTACAAGTGGAACAATGTGTCCATGATTTCACCGCAACCACAGATCTGCCAAAGATTTATCTCTGTGTGTGACGGGGCCTTTAAAGTTAATGTGTTGTAGTCTTATTGATCCATGCCCTTAGATGGCCAGTCATTGGGCATAGATGAACCAGAGATACACCACACATCAGACAATGGGGTAATAAACCCACAACATTCAAGTCTCCCAAGAATACACATCAGGTATTTGAGCTAGGTAAATGGATATATTGTTTGTCTGTATATTCAAGACAAACACACAGAAATCCTTAAGTATATACAAGATTTTGTAACCATGTACACTTTGTCTGTCTGATTAATCAATATGTTATAGTATAACATAATGTTTAAACTCAAAAATAGCCATTTTTATATTTGCAATACATTCCACCCTTGGCTATTTTGAGCCAAACATTAGTTATACCAGGTACCATACCCTAACGGCATAGTTTTAGCGTATGATACAACAACAAAAAGCAATGCATGAACAATAGCAAAAATTACTCCTAATATATAATGCATATATCAAAAAAAATCAGGTAACTAAGAAAGTACCCATTCCCACCATCTACCATTATCTTGTGTAATGTAATAAATCTAGTATATCTATCTCTACTTGTGGTATTTATAAATGTAACCACCAAACAAGAGAATCGTCCTATTGCTTTAGCTGCATATGCCGCTACAGTGAGTGTTCCTACAATTATTATAGATAATCCTTGTATCTATGATTTTGTTAACAATTTTACATTTTGTGTATATGATGAAACGGTCATTATATTGTTAATCTCATATTATTTCCTGCCCTCATATGTTTGCATTTTTTATTTGTATGAGAGCCACAAATAATAGCAATCTCTTTATAGCCTGTCTGTTTCCGTATTTTTAATTGTTGACATCTGCCTATTTTGCTTTGAGGAGTCCGGAGAATGGAGTCCTCTGAGTCCTTAGGGCAATCATCTCTTCTGTTAGAGAATGTTCCCCAGTGCAGTTCATATAGGCACAATATTCAAATTGTCTCTCCAGTAAAGGAGACAAACTCTAGCACAGCGCCACCTATTGGAAGTAGCGATCCTAAAAGTCACAAGTGGATTTTCAACAATCCATTGCAATATGACTCAGGATATATAAGCCAGATCAGAATCCCAATTTGCAGACACGGTGTTTCGGGGTGCTTGCCCCTCGTCAGTGCAAAGTATGGGGGTGTCTGATCTGGCTCATGAGAAAGCTATGTGGGGACCACGGGGGAACACTATTCTCCTTAAGGAGACTTTGCAAGCCAGTCTGGCTGCCAGGTAAGGGGACTTATAGCTGCAATGCCCCTCTGGGAAATATTCAAATTGTCTCTCACAATACAGATTTGAGGTGACGTTTTGGGTCACATCTTCTTCTTCTTCTAGGTCTTCTTCTGTTTGGTTTTCAATAAGGCCACATTTTCCATGGTTGGTCCCTCTGTTTTCGGTCTGAAGGTTGCTTGGCTTCTGACGGAAGTAGATCCATGCCCATGGTGGCGCCAATGATGCAACATTTCCAGAGTTTGATCTAAAGGGACAAAAATACACATATTACTCATCTGTCAGTTGGGATGTATTCCCACTTTTCTTGTTTCATAACTGTCAGCACATTGTCTGCTCCTCGAGCAATGACTTCAGCAGGTTCTGGAATACCTTTGTCACTCAATTGTTTCACCCAAATGTTTGCACAATCATTGATAGGATGTGAAGATCCAAATCATTTATCTTCTCTGCAGAACTGAAGGAGCCCTCCCTCTGACTATCTGCATTTTAGAAATAAACAGTACTAGCAACTGAGCTATTCTATCTCACTTCTGTATTAACATGTCTCTGTCTCTACTATTCATTAGAATTACCTTAATTAATAATCCTGATCTATCTCTTCTCTCATTACCTGAGTTCAGTTTAAGGCCAAATCTGACCTTTGGACCATGAGACCAAAATGCTAAGGTGCAATTTACAAGCCTATTGTGGTTCTGATTGAACATACACATAAAACAAACAACAACCATTAGGTAAATACAATACCCATTCATCACAATGGGATGATTACTTGTTTCATTGTTTTAGCCTGATTGCTCTAATAACATGTAAAACTCTGGTCTCCAGTCTAAAAAGAAAGCACAAACATGATTAGAATACAAGCTCAAATAATACACAAAACACAATTTTATCCAGTCCATTATCCATATGCTAAAAGATTCACATCTAACTTGACAGCCTAAAAAGCTCACTATTTACCCAACCATATTGGTATATTGTGCTGTATTAATTAGCAGCATGGGTATGTAAATATATGACCAACCAAACAATAGCAAAAATAATTGCCCTTCCATTAGACTGAACACAGGGATTCTCCTGGTTTCTAGTCTCTCCTTTGTGAACATTTGGATGGCTCTGTATTGTTTATGAGCAGGAATGGCTTTTGTAATACTTATCTCTTTACATATCTCTGTACATTCTGTATTGATGGCAATCTCCTCTGTGGTCTCAATATTACCCTTATCTTTTTCAATCTCCTCTGTGGTCTCAATATTACCGGCAATCTCCTCTGTGGTCTCAATATTACCCTTATCTTTTTCAATCTCCTCTGTGGTCTCAATATTACCGGCAATCTCCTCTGTGGTCTCAATATTACCCTTATCTTTTTCAATCTCCTCTGTGGTCTCAATATTACCGGAAATCTCCTTTGTGGTCTCAATATTACCCTTATTAATTTCAATCTCCTCTGTGGTCTCAACATTACCCTTATCTTTTTCCCCCCATCTATCTTCCATTTCAGATGGAGACATCTTGGTGGAAGATGATGACAACCTCTTCTGCTGGGCTTTGATTTCCTGCACCAAACATTTGATTTCAGCATACAGATCCAACACCCCCGGTGGTATAGGCTTTGCTGGTGACGATGAGAAAGTGGGCCCTCTTTCTCCCCGTGTCCTGCTTCGCCTGCGCTGTGGAGATTCAGAATCTTTTGCTGCAACCTTTTTATTATGTGAAACCCCTGACTTTTTATTGAGTCCTCTCCTTTGATACAATTTTCTCTTTTGATACAATTTCCACATCTCATCAGTACTAATCCCATCTATTTTATCCCAGGGAACACCATCCTTTATCAGGGCCATAAACATATCTCTCCTGGTAACACGGGATCTACGATTTGTACTACTTTTGACGTTGTTACACTGTTCTTCAAAATTAAGCTGATCTCTCTGTTTGGGACCCCATTCTCCCAGACCCCCTAACTGTCGGATCGCCTCCAATGTATTGGAGATGGGTTTCCCAGTCTGATTTACCATTAATGCCATCATGACATGTTTATAAGCTGGAGGGGCATTTCTAATGATACAATTTCTAATAGAAACACTTACAACAACTTGCATGTAATTGTCATATGTACTTGCTGAAATAGCATTTTTCATAGCCTCCTCCTTCAATCTCCGAGCACAATCTTTCAATGTAAACCATGGTTTTTCATTAGGCGGCCAGTCCGCCTCAGATGGGTATTTATGCTGCAATGCCATAGCCACAACATCCATCATACTACACACCACATGTGGTCGCTGAACTATCAAGGAACAAAATGCTTCCTTCACTACAGGCTCATGGCTGAGTTGAACAAACTTTGGGCCATCCACAGCATCCAGCTGTACTCCATGAGCCCCCATCTCCCATAATCTGACTATCCAAGCTATCAAAGGTTCATTTGACCTTTGTGAAAAACGATCAAGAAGCTGACTGCAATCCTCTACCATATTCCTGTTCTGTTTACCTCTAACTGTTTCTAAAACTTGTCTATGGTATATAGGATGAACTCTTATTGCGTTAAGATGAGGATCAATTTCCTTCTCCCCACTGACCTGTTCATCCTCCTGTTCTGGATCGGTGACGTTTTCAGAATCAGTTGAGTTCTGTACCTCACCATTCCACTCATCTGAGTTCCCCTCTGACCCCGCTTTGGCTATGGCCAAAGCTACTTCCTTTCTATTCTCCTTCCCTCTCTTCTTTCTGTATTTATACTGCTCTATACATACAGCAGACTTGTCTGCATCATGCTGATATCCATCACATTTGTCCACTGACAACTTATTCTGACACTGTGCTGTAACCAATGCAGTCTGGACCTCACACAACTGTCTCTCTAATTCCTGAACTTTTGTTACCATACGTATCTGTCACAAACCACCGGGGGGGTCACTCAGAAATCCCCCGCGCTGGCTACCAGTACGTCACAATCGGGGGGTAACAAGTGGGGGGTCACCCCTCCTTTATACCTCCCGACCGACAGACAGAGCACGAGACGCGCTCTCTAGCGCCCCTCTTATAGTCAGGCCAATTATGGAATTGCCCGACAATAAGCAAGGAGGCCGCTATACTACTTATGCCGATTATTGAAGGGTCCCCGGTGAGAGTAGGGTATATATTCCCCCGACCTCCGCGGGCGGAATATATAAAATCTCCCCGAATCTCACTGGCCTCCCCACAATAATCCTTGGCACAATTCGCTGCCACCAACCGATTTACGGTAACTATTAGCCGAACACACAGACGTGGGATTCAAGATCGAGATAACAGAACAGCCCAAGATTAATTATATAATTTAATCAGCCTAAAGCACACTAGAAACTACAATATATACAATAGGGAATCTACAGAATATACATATGTCAGAGTACAGTTACAATCAAAGCATGGGTTACAAACAGGCATACACAGTTCCAGCAGTTACCTTGTTGCGTCTGGCCACAGGGGGGCGCTGTACCCAGGTTTCTAGGATCCTTCCCACAGATGTTTCCTACACGTGCCCCCAGCGAAAGAACCCTGGAAAATGGCCGAAGTAGGGTTATCAACCTGGGCAGATCCAGGTCCCCTCCTACCTTAGTGACCTCACAGGGAGCGCTGCTCCACCCCTGGCTTGAGTTATGGACAATATCCCAACATGGAATATGGGCCATAACTTTGCCTGGGAGCGTCGTAGGCGGACGCCAATGCTCTCATTGTGACAGTTATGAATTTAGCTACAGAACGAGGGGACTCATGACCTGTCTGCCAGTTCCCCATTGGCTGATATCACGCCTGGGGCATTTCCCAATGTCCTGCTCCCATAAAAAGGGTGTGCCGGCATCGTCCGCATGCGGAGACACCATTTTTATGGTTGCCATATTTATCGGAAATATGGCTTGCGAGATATGAACCATTTTTTTTACTGGAGTCGTTCTGTCTGGCTATTTCCATAGCCTTGCTAACTAGCTAGCAGCTCCTACTACAGGGTGACGGCAGGGAGTCATCCTGTGTCCATTGTTCCCACACCACCTCATCTCCATATCACAGGACATGGCCATGGAGGTGTAAGTGGAACACTGAGAACAAGAAGGGAGGGGGCACTGCCAGGGAGTGATGAGGGATTATGACTGGAGTCATAATTCATCTTCATATCCCGGGATTTGCCTCACACCTCCCCCCTTTTGAGGGCGCTAGGGGGCAGCACACTCCGGTGTTCCCCCGTGCGCCCGTCCGCGACCTCTCCTTGTCGGGACAGCCCGTCTGCGTTACCGTGGTCACGGCCCCTTTTGTGGCGAATGGTGAAGTTGTATTGCTGGAGCGCAAGGCTCCATCGCAACAATCGCCCATTCGTCCCAGAGACGGTGTGCAACCAGCTGAGGGGATTGTGGTCCGTCTCCACGATGAAGTGGCGCCCGTATAGATAGGGTTGCAGACGCTGCAGGGCCCACACTATGGCCAGGCACTCCTTCTCCATCGTGGAATAGGCAACTTCCCTTGGTAACAGCTTCCTGCTCAGGTACAAGACTGGGTGCTCTTGGCTCGCAGAGTCCACCTGGCTGAGCACCGCACCGAGGCCGAAGTCACTGGCGTCGGTCTGTACTACAAACGGCCGCGTGAAGTCGGCTGCCTGTAGCACGGGCGGGCTGGACAGGGCGTCCTTTAGGGCCCGGAAGGCTGTCTCGCAGTCCATTGTCCAATCGACTGCAGAGGGCAGCTTCTTCTTGGTGAGGTCCGTCAGGGGCTTTGCCAGGCTACTATAGCATGGAACAAACCTCCTATAGTACCCAGCGGTCCCCAAGAAGGACATCACCTGCTTCTTGGTCCTGGGGGTGGGCCAGGATGCGATGGCCTCCACTTTCTCAGGCTCGGGCTTCAGTGTTCTCCCGCCTACCCGGTGACCGAGGTACTGGACCTCGCTCATGGCCAGCTGACACTTTCCCGGCTTGATGGTCAAACCTGCCCGGTGGATCCGCCTGAGCACCTGTGCTAGATGCTCTAGGTGGTCCTCCCAGGTGGGACTGAAGACGGCAATGTCATCTAGGTACGCGGCCGCGTACCCTTCAAGTCCCTTGAGCAGGGTGTTGACCATCCGCTGGAAAGTGGCAGGGGCATTCCTCATCCCGAATGGCATCACCGTGGACTCGTATAGTCCAAATGGGGTAATAAAGGCAGAGCGTTCCCTGGCCTTGCGAGTCAGGGGGATCTGCCAATATCCCCGGCTCAGATCCATGATGGTCAGGTACTGAGCCCCGGCCAACTGATCGAGCAGGTCATCGATGCGTGGCATTGGGTACGCATCGGCGACCGTGACCGCATTGAGCCCCCTGTAGTCCACGCAGAACCGAGTGGTTCGGTCCTTCTTAGGGACGAGGACTACAGGCGAGGCCCAAGCGCTGTTGGATGCCTGGATCACCCCCAGCTTCAGCATCTCGTCAATCTCCTGGCGCATGTGTTGCTGCACCTCCAGGGAGACCCGATATGCTGAACGCCGGATCGGGGGATGATCCCCAGTGTCCACGTGATGGACAGCCAAGTCAGTCCTTCCGGGCTGGTTGGTAAACAACCCCCGGAAGGGGTGTAGAGTGGCCCACAGCTGGGACCGTTGGTCCTCCAAGAGCTGGTGGCCAACCTCCACATCCTCAATGGATCCGCCTGCCCTAACCTGGGCTAGCATATCCAAGAGGGTTTCCGCTTCTCCCTCCTCGGGCAGGTTGCACACGGGGAGCGCACATGCCTCCCGCTCATGATGTGCCTTCATCATGTTCACATGGAAGGGCTTCCGCCTTCCACGGGCAGGGTCCAGGGTGACCAGGTACGTTACAGGGTTGAGCTGCTGGTACACGAGGTATGGGCCTTCCCAGGCTGCCTGAAGCTTGTCCTGTGGTACGGGGACCAGTACCCACACCTTTTGACCCACTTGGTAGGTCCTCTCACAAGCGTTCTGGTCGTACCAACGCTTCTGATCGGCCTGGGCTTGAGCCATATTGTCGTGTACCAGTTGCGTCAAGGCCTGCATTTTGTCCCGGAAGCGCATGACATACTCGATAACCGACACTCCAGGGGTGGCCAAATCCCCTTCCCAAGCCTCTTTCACCAGAGCCAGGGGGCCCCGCACACGTCGCCCGTACAGGAGCTCAAACGGTGAGAATCCTGTTGAGGCCTGTGGAACCTCCCGGTAAGCAAATAACAGGTGTGGGAGATACCGCTCCCAGTCACGCCCATGGGAGTCGACCAACATCTTAAGCATCTGCTTTAAGGTGCCATTGAACCGCTCGCACAGGCCATTAGTCTGTGGATGGTACGGGCTGGCCACCAGATGTCGCACCTGGACTTGCTTACAGAGGGCCTCCATCAGCTGGGACATGAATTGGGTCCCCCGGTCAGTGAGCATTTCCTGGGGAAAACCCACTCGGGAGAAAATCTCCAGCAATGCGGTGGCCACCTTGTCAGCCCGAATGGACGACAAGGCCACTGCTTCTGGGTACCGGGTGGCATAGTCCACTACCGTCAGTAGGAAGCGTTTCCCGGAGCTGCTGGGGATGGCCAGCGGGCCGACCAGATCCACAGCCACCCTCCTGAAAGGCTCATCGATGATTGGCAGAGATACTAGTGGGGCTTTGGGGCGTGGCCCCGCCTTCCCCACTCTCTGACAGGTTTCACACGAACGGCAGTAGGCAGCCACATCGGCCCCCATTTTTGGCCAGTAGAAATGCTGGTTTAACCTGGCCTTGGTCTTAGCGATCCCTAGGTGTCCGGCCATCGGAATCTCATGTGCGATCCGCAACAACTCCGTCCGGAACGGATAGGGTACCACCAACTGTCGGTCCCTGGGCCACGCCTCCGGTGAACCCTGCTGGACCGTGGCCCGGTACAGCCGTCCTTGGTCCCAGACCACTCGCTCCGGGTCCGAGTCCGAGGGAGGCTGTGCCGCCTGCTCCTTAAGAGCTTTCAGGCTGTCGTCAGCTTCTAACGCTGCCTGAAACCCCTGACTAGATGTGGCCAGAATCGACGAGACTGTCACATCTTCAGTCAGTACCCCGGGACCTGTGTCCTGGCCTCCACCTGACTCGGCTGCCACTTGGTCAGAAGGGGAAGAGCTATCGGACCTCCGGGAGGCCCCTTGGCTTCCAGCACTCCCACTGCGGGTGACAGCGGCCACAGCCGCTGCGACCGTGGGTCGTGCCTGCTCCTCCTCCGTTCCTGACCAAGTCGCCGGTTCAGGCAGACCTACCTGGCTTCCTGACACCCCGGTTGTGGGGGAACCATGCACCGAGATCTTACCTGGGAGCACTTCCGCTCCTGGACCGGCCTCAATCTCACCTGCCTGTTCCCCTCTTGCAGCAACAGAACCCCGCTGTGAAATCTCTGGGGACCCCACATTTGCTGTGGTAGCCCCCACCCCACACACTGGTCCTCCCCCTGCAGCACCCTGCTCTCTGCTTATCCCTGCAGAGGGCAACAGATCCCAGCTCACAGGCTGGTTACTTGTAGAGGCATTGTCACACCTTTCTCTGACCCCCTCCCCTCCTGTCACAGCTGCAGCTGCGTGTGTGTCTATGGTGTCTGTGCAAGCCGAAATATCAGAGTTCACTCCCTCCTCCCTTACATCATTCATAGATAACACATTAACATTGTCAGGAGTCATGTCAGTACTGGCTGAAGGTTCAGCCCTTGGTTGGGGCCCGAACTGGGAGGTTATCTGCCCCAAATCTGTCCCAAGTAGCACGTTTGCAGGGATCCGATCAGTTACCCCCACCTCCCTCACCCCTCGCCCTGCGCCCCAGTCCACATAAATGTCAGCAACAGGCAGCGCCGGGTCAGTGCCTCCAATCCCGGAGACAGCGAGGGTTTTTCCAGGGATCAAGTCTTGGGGGGACACCATCTCAGGCCGCACCAGAGTCACCTCCGAGGCGCTGTCTCGCAGTCCTATGGTCACAGACCGGCCGACGGTGACAGGTTGGAAGCTGTCCAGGGACCTACCACCACCCCCACCCACACAATACACCTTGGGCGGCCCTTGGGACGGGGACGGAGCCGGGGCCTTGGGACGCTGAGGGCACATGGCCTTGAAGTGTCCAGGTAGGTTGCACTGGTGGCACCGTCTTGGCTCTGCCACGGGCCTGGAGAGGGGAGTTGAGGGGGACACCCCCTGCAGTCTAGGGGCAGGTGGGGCAGTCGCAGAATTCATCTTACCCCCTCTCCAGGTGCTGCTGGTGGCTGCTCTCCTGGCCTCAGGGGCCCGGTTGTTGGTGTAGTCATCGGCAAGGGCAGATGTAGCCGTGGACCCCTTTGGCTTCTGGTCTCGGATGAACTGGCGGAGATCCTCAGGGCAGTTCCACAAGAGTTGCTCCGTGATGAACAAGTCCAGGATCTCCGGTCCGGTGGAAAGCTGCAGGCCTTGGGTCCAGTGGTCGGCAGCTCGGGCAAGTGCCCGCCTGTGGTCAGCCCAGGAGTCCTTTGGTCCCTTCTGTAGGCTCCGGAACTTCTTGCGGTAGGACTTCGGGGTGAGGTTGTACTGTTGGATCAGGGCCCGCTTGATGGTGTCGTAGCCCTGATCTGCCTCAGCAGGCAAGTCCCCAAGGACATCCAGGGCCTTACCCCTTAAACGGGGGGTCAGGTATTTGGCCCACTGGTCCTTGTCCAGATGGTGCTGCAAGCAAGTCCGTTCAAAAGCAGTCAAGAAAGAGTCCAAGTCTCCATCCTTCTCCAGCACTGGGAAGTCCTCAACACGGACCTTTGGAAGTTTGGTGTCTCGAAGGTCACGTGTGGCTGATGAGGGCCGGAGCTGAGCTAGCTGCAGCTGGTAGTCACGGTCTGCCTGTCGCTCTCGCTCTCGCTCTTCACGCGCTGCCTGCCGCTCTCGCTCCGCAGCCTCACGCTCTGCGTGCCGCTCCGCAGCCTCAGCGTCACGCGCTGCCTGCCGCTCTGCCCTGCGCTCTGCCAGGAGTTCCTTGTAGCCCTTCTGGTCTCCAGCCTGGAGAAGGGCCATAGCCATTTGAAGAAGGCTATCCGAGCCTCCCAGGCTCGGTGGAATGGCACGTGGTGATCTGCGGCACGCTGCAGAGCTAGGCGATTCACTGTCCCTTTCAGAGCGGAGGGCTGGCATCTGGCTCGTTGAGGAACCTTGGGTGAGCTCCTCCTCATCTTGTCCAGCAGTGCCAGGTTGTGCAATGTCCTCGGCAGAACGGTTTTCTGGCGTCGAGCTCCTGGAGGACTCGTGGGCAACCTCCTCATTGCTGTCCACAGCACCGTCCTCCCTCTCTTCGGCTCCTGCCTTAGCATTGGCCAGTTGCATAGCTCTGCTCCTGGTGCCATCAGCCATTCTTGCAGACTTTTGGTCACTGACACAGAACTGACACCTGATGCCTCCACACACCTTACAGTATCTGCACTCTGACACTCTAGTGTTGAGCTAGTCTGAAGACCCCAGCAGCCACAGCTGCTGCAGGCAGTCTTTAGTGTCTGGGAGTATGGGTCTCACACTCACACACACTATTTTCTCGATCCCACCGCTATGCCACCAATATGTCACAAACCACCGGGGGGGTCACTCAGAAATCCCCCGCGCTGGCTACCAGTACGTCACAATCGGGGGGTAACAAGTGGGGGGTCACCCCTCCTTTATACCTCCCGACCGACAGACAGAGCACGAGACGCGCTCTCTAGCGCCCCTCTTATAGTCAGGCCAATTATGGAATTGCCCGACAATAAGCAAGGAGGCCGCTATACTACTTATGCCGATTATTGAAGGGTCCCCGGTGAGAGTAGGGTATATATTCCCCCGACCTCCGCGGGCGGAATATATAAAATCTCCCCGAATCTCACTGGCCTCCCCACAATAATCCTTGGCACAATTCGCTGCCACCAACCGATTTACGGTAACTATTAGCCGAACACACAGACGTGGGATTCAAGATCGAGATAACAGAACAGCCCAAGATTAATTATATAATTTAATCAGCCTAAAGCACACTAGAAACTACAATATATACAATAGGGAATCTACAGAATATACATATGTCAGAGTACAGTTACAATCAAAGCATGGGTTACAAACAGGCATACACAGTTCCAGCAGTTACCTTGTTGCGTCTGGCCACAGGGGGGCGCTGTACCCAGGTTTCTAGGATCCTTCCCACAGATGTTTCCTACACGTGCCCCCAGCGAAAGAACCCTGGAAAATGGCCGAAGTAGGGTTATCAACCTGGGCAGATCCAGGTCCCCTCCTACCTTAGTGACCTCACAGGGAGCACTGCTCCACCCCTGGCTTGAGTTATGGACAATATCCCAACATGGAATATGGGCCATAACTTTGCCTGGGAGCGTCGTAGGCGGACGCCAATGCTCTCATTGTGACAGTTATGAATTTAGCTACAGAACGAGGGGACTCATGACCTGTCTGCCAGTTCCCCATTGGCTGATATCACGCCTGGGGCATTTCCCAATGTCCTGCTCCCATAAAAAGGGTGTGCCGGCATCGTCCGCATGCGGAGACACCATTTTTATGGTTGCCATATTTATCGGAAATATGGCTTGCGAGATATGAACCATTTTTTTTACTGGAGTCGTTCTGTCTGGCTATTTCCATAGCCTTGCTAACTAGCTAGCAGCTCCTACTACAGGGTGACGGCAGGGAGTCATCCTGTGTCCATTGTTCCCACACCACCTCATCTCCATATCACAGGACATGGCCATGGAGGTGTAAGTGGAACACTGAGAACAAGAAGGGAGGGGGCACTGCCAGGGAGTGATGAGGGATTATGACTGGAGTCATAATTCATCTTCATATCCCGGGATTTGCCTCACAGTATCTTTTCCTGATGCTGTTTTCTATATGCAGACAACAGGATCCATCCACGCCTACCAACAGCGCCCAATTCTTTACCTTTCTCCACTTTCACTTTCTGCATGCATTCAACCACATCAACAGGTTCAGCATTTTTCAAACATTTGTCCCATGGTTCACTCAAACCAACACTATGCGACCACTTGGTTGCCAAAATATCATAGGGAGTCTGTTCCCAACCTGGAATCTCAATGCATTCACTCACAACCACTTTTTTCTTAAAAAGAGGCATATTTTACGCAATATCACACTAACAAAAATACTCAAAGCCTTCTGCGTATATCCTGCCGACTACGCCAAATGTTTTGCTAATATTTTTAACACTAAGGTTCAGATACGGCTTTAAAGAAGGCAATTAAGTAATTTTATTATAAAGGTTAATATGAAATACAAACTTAAAGGAAAAATATGATATTGCGTACACTTTTGTATATTGAACATACAAAGGTTAAGTACAGTTAAATATACTTACATCACCAAGGAGCTTTGGACATCATCTGTCTGGAAGTCAGAGAAGCATGACATAGACAGAGACTCCTGGACATCACTGACCGGACGTCTCACGGTGCAGGAAACACGAGCTTCTGTCTGTGCTATACCTCAGCTGATCTTAAAAAGGCTTGAACAATATTACAAGCCTTAAAGTTAATGTGTTGTAGTCTTATTGATCCATGCCCTTTGATGGCCAGTCATTGGGCATAGATGAACCAGAGATACACCACACATCAGACAATGGGGTAATAAACCCACAACATTCAAGTCTCCCAAGAATACACATCAGGTATTTGAGCTAGGTAAATGGATATATTGTTTGTCTGTATATTCAAGACAAACACACAGAAATCCTTAAGTATATACAAGATTTTGTAACCATGTACACTTTGTCTGTCTGATTAATCAATATGTTATAGTATAACATAATGTTTAAACTCAAAAATAGCCATTTTTATATTTGCAATACACACACACCCGGACCAACTTCAGGCTTTACTACTCTCACTTTTCTGTCACTTCAGCTTTTCTCTTTAGCTCCACTACCACTTCACTTCCTTCTACTTCCTCCTCCTAAACTCATCTGCCTGGTTCCTCCCGCCTCCAGGGCTGTGAACTCCTCGGTGGGCGGAGCCAACCGCCTGGCCCACCCCCTGGTGTGGACATCAGCCCCTGGAGGAAGGCAACAAGGATTTTGGGTTAGCTAGGTGTACCTGCAGGGAATGTGGGGTGCATGTGATGTTGTGACCTGTGACCCCTGGCTTTCCCAGGGCGTCACACTAACTACTGGGTTGCCACACTGTTAGATCCCCGGTACAAGACAAAATTTGGCGAAATAATTCCAGCCATAGAAAGGGACGCACGTATACAGGAGTATCTGCAGAAGGTGGTACGGATTCTTAGAGCTGCTTTTCCAGTAAACACCAGTGCTGCACAGAGTGAATCTCAATGCTTTGTCATGGATAGGAGGAAATGGTCTTACTTGTCCACATCTGAGGGACCGAGGGCTGGCTGTTGTGCTGAGATGGCATTGAGTACGGTGTCCCTGCAGAGTTGCACTTTTGGTCATATACAAACTGAGTTGAAAAAGGACAGATGCTGGTGGAAAGGGGAACAGGTGTGTTGGAAAGGGGAAAAAAGTTTTGGTCCGTGGATTTGGTGGTTAAGCAAAAGTAACATTTGATGAAGAAACACCATCTGTTACGGTGGGACTGGCAGATTTGGATAAGGTGGTATATACTATGTTACCGCTATATAACGAAAATTAATAAGAAAAGAAAGAGAAAGGTATATATCCCCATCAGCAGTCAGTGTCCACAATGCTCCCAGATGGAAAAGGAGAGGTTGGCAACTGGAAGGTTAGGTGGAGGATACAGAGCTGTGTGGCTATGAAACTAATAGTAGCCTGAACCGAGTTAGACGCCACTCGGATCTTGAGACTGGGAGCCCTGTTAGCGTCACAGGGTCCACACGCCCACCCAGCCCAGGAACTCCCTGTTAACATTACAGGGGCCATTGAGTACGCTGACCGTGTGCGCAGGGGCCACACCTGTGGACAGCAGGTGCATCAGCAGCAGCAGGCCTGTTAATGCCACTGGGCTGCACAAGCAGGACTTGTAGGACAGGAGCTGGTCTTAACCGTTCTGCGTTACCAACTGTGGTGGCGGCCTGCATCGACGCCCTATCCCTGCCTACCTCTGGCCTAAAGCCGCAATGGGTTCAACACATGGAGGTGTGCTCTTTCGGAGCATAATAGAAGACTGCGCACTTCCTTGTTGGCTCCAGCCCGTTTTATAACCTGGGTCCCCGCCCCAAACCAGGGTGGACCACAATGCACCTCCTGGAGACAAAAGCAGAGTGACACGTCATGAGTGGCATAACTAGCGTCCTATTTGGAACTGCAACTTCAATAATGACCTCATGGCTGCCACAACCAAAACACCTCACCAGTCATCGTCTGACCATCAATAATGCGGTGACAAGTCATAGGGGTGGCCCTCTGCAAGCCATTTGGGAGTGGCCTGCCCACATCGTCAGGACACCTGATGCCCTGTGGTCTATATGGGCCCCCCACATCAGGGGCAGGGCCAAAGAGTTCATTACCGGACCTAGTGTCTGATGCAGTAAGTGCCTGAGCATGGTCAGTTGCATGAAATACAGTCTCTGAAAAAAGACTATCAGCTTTAGCATGGTGTCTCGGCACAAAACAGGACTTAGACCCGGCACGGAATGCAAGTACCTGTGCAAAGAGGCTTTTCGCACTAAATGTGGGAGCATGCGCTGTATCCCGAAATGAAGACTTAGCCTCAGGAATGGCACAGTCAGGCTAAGCATACTCACTAGGCGAAACACTGTAGTTAGGCTGCAGCTGGGGTAAATCGGCACACGCATGCGCACTAGCTGCCTCTCCACACTTAGACGTGGAGGAGAAATTGCTCTTCGGGTGTGGACTTGGAGATGCTGTCTATGAACAGAAGGAAAAGCTAAAGTAAGCCTCACTTTCTATCCCTCCGAATTATCAAATGCAGCAATGAATTCCCTGAGTTTGCTATAAAATTAGCGTAGCAAAATGTGCATGAGGGTGTCCTGCACAGGTGCTAGAAATAGCTCGGCACCAGTGGGACAATAATGAAATACAACAGCCAGTTCTATGATGCCACTAAATGGCAGTATTTTTTGCTATCATTATAGCTTATTAAAAACAGAGCAGGAGGGTGTCCTGCACAGGTGCTAGAAATAGCTTGGCACCAGTGGGACAATACAGAAGTCCAACAGCCACTTTTAGGATGCCACTAGGTACACTCAGTGTTTGCTAGTATAATGGCTTAGTTATAATGAGCTTGAGTGTGCAAAGGGCAGGAGGGTACAGTGCCAGGGTTGTTCGTCTCTGGGTAGGGGAAAGGAAGCCTGCCTTTCTATCCCTCCTAATGGGGAAATGCAGCGAGGAAATCCCTGACCTTAGCTATACAGACGCTGTCATCTTGTGTAGCTGTTAAACTCTGTTTTCACGGACCTGTCACCTATGGCTCTGACCCTGCTGGTATTAGCCCTTAAAAGGACTGATAGAAACTTCTATCCCTATTCTGTATAGCACTGTGTATGGAGCGTATACAGCAGTATCGGCGATAGGAGCTGCGCCAGTGATGACTGACACCAAGGACGCAGAAGGCAGATAATGGCGTGCTGGAGGAAAAAGTCCGTTTTTATAATGCAGGGACATGTGACATGGACATCCTATCACACATGCCGTTGCTTCTCTGGCTAAAAGTCCACTTAGCTGTGTGTGTGTCTGGGATTGGCTGACATGCTGGCCCGCCCCACTACACGCGCGCGCTTAGGGAGGGAAGACAAGGAAAAAAAAAAAATGGCGATTGCCATTATCCATACAGCAGTGATCTGAATGCGCTGTTCACGCACACTATACACTGAAATGTCATAATAGTGTGAGTCACAGAGTGACTTACACTATTACAGCGGAAAGCCAGCTAGTAATTAGCTTGTCTTTTTGCTGCTAGAACCGTTCTCTAACGTATCTAGAACTATCGAGCTTTTGCAAAAAGCTTGAGTTCTAGTTCTATCTAGAACAGCCCCCAAAATCACTCGAACCGCGAACTGGAGAACCTCGAACCGCGAACCGCGCTCAACTCTAGTTATAATATTACAGATATTACATGCAGACGTGTATGTGGGGTTCAGTGACCTCCCTCAAGCGGTGACTACATCAGTCTTTGTACAGTGTACCCCACTTAGCCCCATATATTGCAAAATAGTTTTTTAACCCTTTCACGACCGGCCGATTTTGCGCTTTCTGTTTTTTGGGTTTTTTTGCCATTCTTCCATGAGACGTAACTTTTTAATTTTTCAGTCAATATGGTCATGTCAGGGCTCGTTTTTTGCGGAACGAGCTGTACTTTTAAGTGAAAACATGAGTTTTGCTATATAGTGTCTTGGAAAATGGCAATAAAAAAATCGAAATGCGGAAATATTGCAAAAAAAGTGCGATAGCACTATTGTTTTTGAGATATTTTATTCACTGTGTTCACTATATGGTAAAACTGATGTGTGGGTGTGATGCCTCAGGTCGGTGCACGTTCATAGACACCAAATATGTATAGGTTTAATTTCACATAAAGGGGTTAAAAAAAAAATCAGAAGTTTGTCCGAAAAAAGTGGCGTACGTTTTACGCCATATTCCATGACCCGTAACGCTCTCAATTTTCGGGATATGGGGCTCTGTGGTGGCTTATTTTTTGCATCTCGAGCTGACGTTTTTAATGGTAGAAATTTATGTTTTTATCGCCTATTATTGCATTTAGCGCAAAATTTGTGGAGGCCAAAAATCGTAATTTTGGCGGGTTTTTTTGCCGCTACGCCGTTTACCTATCAGATTAATTGATTTTATATTTTGATAGATCGGGCGTTTATGAACGCAGCAATACCAAATGTGTGTATATTTTTTTATTTTTTTAACTCTTTAATTTTCAATGGGGCAAAAGGGGGGTGATTTAAACTTTCATTTTTTTTTTATTTTTTTCAATTTTTTTAAAACTTTAAAAAAAACTTTTTTTTTTATTTTATGAAGTCCCCAAGGGGACTATATGGATTAGCAATCCGATCGCTCTGCCATATCTGCTGATCATAGCTACACAGCTGTGAATAGCAGATACAGTCATATGTAAAAGTTTGGGCACCCCTATTAATGTTAACCTTTTTTCTTTATAACAATTTGGGTTTTTGCAACAGCTATTCAGTTTCATATATCTAATAACTGATGGGCTCAGTAATATTTCTGAATTGAAATGAGGTTCATTGTACTAACAGTAAATGTGCAATCTGCATTTAAACTAAATTTGACAGGTGCATAAGTATGGGCACCCTTATCAATTTCTTGTTTTGAACACTCCTAACTACTTTTTACTGACTTACTGAAGCACTAAATTGGTTTTGTAACCTCATTGAGCTTTGCACTTCATAGGCAGGTGTATCCAATCATGAGAAAAGGTATTTAAGGTGGCCACTTGCAAGTTGTTCTCTTATTTGAATCTCCTATGAAGAGTGGCATCATGGGCTCCTCAAAACAACTCTAAAATGATCTGAAAACAAAGATTATTCAGCATAGTTGTTCAGGGGAAGGATACAAAAAGTTGTCTCAGAGATTTAAACTGTCAGTTTCCACTGTGAGGAACATAGTAAGGAAATGGAAGAACACAGGTACAGTTCTTGTTAAGCCCAGAAGTGGCAGGCCAAGAAAAATATCAGAAAGGCAGAGAAGAAGAATGGTGAGAACAGTCAAGGACAATCCACAGACAACCTCCAAAGACCTGCAGCATCATCTTGCTGCAGATAGTGTCACTGTGCATCGGTCAACAATACAGCGCACTTTGCACAAGGAGAAGCTGTATGGGAGAGTGATGCGAAAGAAGCCGTTTCTGCAAGCACGCCACAAACAGAGTCGCCTGAGGTATGCAAAAGCACATTTGGACAAGCCAGTTACATTTTGGACGAAGGTCCTGTGGACTGATGAAACAAAGATTGAGTTGTTTGGTCATAGAAAAAGACGTTAAAACACGGCATTCCAAGAAAAGCATTTGCTACCCACAGTAAAATTTGGTGGAGGTTCCATCATGCTTTGGGGCTGTGTGGCCAATGCCGGCACCGGGAATCATGTTAAAGTTGAGGGTCGCATGGATTCAACTCAGTATCAGCAGATTCTTGACAATAATGTGCAAGAATCAGTGACAAAGTTGAAGTTACGCAGGGGATGGATATTTCAGCAAGACAATGATCCAAAACACCGCTCCAAATCTACTCAGCCATTCATGCAGAGGAACAATTACAATGTTCTGGAATGGCCATCCCAGTCCCCAGACCTGAATATCATTGAAAATCTGTGGGATGATTTGAAGCGGCTGTCCATGCTCGGCGACCATCAAACTTAACTGAACTGGAATTGTTTTGTAAACAGGAATGGTCAAAAATACCTTCATCCAGGATCCAGGAACTCATTAAAAGCTACAGGAAGCGACTAGAGGCAGTGATTTTTGCAAAAGGAGGATCTACAAAATATTAATGTCACTTTTATATTGAGGTGCCCATACTTATGCCCCTGTCAAATTTAGTTTAAATGCGGATTGCACATTTTCTGTTAGTACAATAAACCTCATTTCAATCCAGAAATATTACTCAGTCCATCAGTTATTAGATATATGAAACTGAAATAGCAAAAACCCAAATTGTTATAAAGAAAAAAGGTTAACATTAATAGGGGTGCCCAAACTTTTTCATATGACTGTATGTTTGTCCCATGTCTCACCCAGTGACAGCTCTATTTAAGGGGTTAAATGGCACGGACAGATAACGATTCTGCTCGTGCCTAGCAGGCACACATCTCAGCTGTATAAATCAGCCAGTGGCAGCAGCGGGAGATTAACCCTATGACCGCTAGGACGGAATTTTACCGCCCGCGGTCGTTAAGGGGTTAAAATACCCCTTTAAATCTGTATGTACTGACCTCCACTTAGTTGTAATAACTGTATAAATATTTTATGTATATAGTGAGCTCCATCTAGTGATGTCTGTATAAATCTGTATGCAGTGAGTGTCCTCTAGTGGTGGCTGTATAAATCTGTATGTGGTGAACTCCCCATAATGGTGGCTGTATAAAAATGTACAGTTAGGTCCAGAAATATTTGGACAGTGACACAATTTTCGCGAGTTGGGCTCTGCATGCCACCACATTGGATTTGAAATGAAACCTCTACAACAGAATTCAAGTGCAGATTGTAACGTTTAATTTGAAGGTTTGAACAAAAATATCTGATAGAAATTGTAGTAATTATACACATTTCTTTACAAACACTCCACATTTTAGGAGGTCAAAAGTAATTGGACAAATAAACCAAAGCCAAACAAAATATTTTTATTTTCAATATTTTGTTGCGAATCCTTTGGAGGCAATCACTGCCTTAAGTCTGGAACCCATGGACATCACCAAACGCTGGGTTTCCTCCTTCTTAATGCTTTGCCAGGCCTTTACAGCCGCAGCCTTCAGGTCTTGCTTGTTTCTGGGTCTTTCCGTCTTAAGTCCGGATTTGAGCAAGTGAAATGCATGCTCAATTGGGTTAAGATCTGGTGATTGACTTGGCCATTGCAGAATGTTCCACTTTTTTGCACTCATGAACTCCTGGGTAGCTTTGGCTGTATGCTTGGGGTCATTGTCCATCTGTACTATGAAGCGCCGTCCGATCAACTTTGCGGCATTTGGCTGAATCTGGGCTGAAAGTATATCCCGGTACACTTCAGAATTCATCCGGCTACTCTTGTCTGCTGTTATGTCATCAATAAACACAAGTGACCCAGTGCCATTGAAAGCCATGCATGCCCATGCCATCACGTTACCTCCACCATGTTTTACAGAGGATGTGGTGTGCCTTGGATCATGTGCCGTTCCCTTTCTTCTCCAAACTTTTTTCTTCCCATCATTCTGGTACAGGTTGATCTTGGTCTCATCTATCCATAAAATACTTTTCCAGAACTGAGCTGGCTTCATGAGGTGTGTTACGGTTGCTGCGAGCACTGGAGACTAAGTCCAGATTTCTTACTACTGCACATGTGCGAGCGCTGGAGACTAAGTCCAGATTTCTTGCTACTGCACATGTGCGAGCGCTGGAGACTAAGTCCAGATTTCTTGCTACTGCACATGTGCGAGCGCCGGAGACTAAGTCCTATCTTGGAGCCATTGCACATGTGGGGGTGACATCATCGCTGACACGAGGTCACATGTCTCTGACACCTTCTATGTCGATTGGTCGCTGGTCATGTGCTTGTGATGCCTTGCTCGGTGATAGGCCAGCATGACGTCACTCCTGTTGTTCTGGCAGCGGATTGGCTCTGGTGTCCTCCATCTTGGATGAGGCACAGAGTCTATATAAGACCCTGACACACGCCGCATGGCGCTCAGTCCTCTTGGTTCATGCATAAGAGTAGACGCTCTGTGCGCGTTCCTCTAGGCATTCCTCTGTCTATGCTAGGTGAGCGCTACCGGCAGGGTAGCGTTCTTATACCTTACAGCTTCGGCTGCTGTCCGTATCCTTACCTCTTAGGGGAGCGGACATAGGCAGGTGCCTGAGGCACATGGTCTGGCTGGGCCTTGTGGTTCGATTCGTAGGTGGACGTTGCCGCTAGGGTAACGTTCCTTATACTGCGTCTGGCAGTTGTTCGTATCCTCGCACACTAGGGGAGCGAACAGAGGTAGGAGCTTTGTGCGGCTTACGCTGCTGTTCGTCTCTTTTGCACCACTAGAAGAGCGGACCTAGGCAGGTGCCATATCTAGTGGTTCGTGTCCTCGCACACTAGTGGAGCGAACGCAGGTAGGAGCTTTGTGCGGCTTACGCTGCTGTTCGTCTCTTTTGCACCACTAGAAGAGCGGACCTAGGTAGGTGCCATTTCGCACACATTGCCTTTGTCTCTGTGATTATTAACAGAGATGATTCCACACACCCTCCAAGTAAGGGAGGAATTGCTTTACTTACTTATTATATCCTTCTGTGAGTTAACAGAGGTATTGCACTCTGCCATAGTCTGCAGCAGAGTCTTTGCACGGTGGACCCTGACTGTCTGATACTCCTTTAGGTTATCAGACAGCCCCCCGTAACATTAGGACTGAGCCAAGGGTCTGGCAGTTATGGCAGAATATCAGCAGTTACACCGTTACATACAAGTACTTGAGTCACGGCTCAAGAGTATAGAGGATAAACCTCAGACCATGGTGACATCTGCACATGATCCTCGACTTGCTCTGCCAAACAGATATTCTGGCGATGCCAGATCATGTCGTGGTTTCATTAGTCAGTGTCAGATACACCTAGAGGTCAACTCTTCTCGCTTCTCTACGGAGAGGTCCAGAGTAGGCTTTATCATCTCCTTACTTCAGGACAAAGCCTTAGAATGGGCGACTCCCCTATGGGAGCGCTCTGATGTGGTTACTCTGAGACATCAAGACTTTCTTGATGCTCTTAAGGCGGTATTCATGGGTCCGCAGGTTACCCATGATGCGGCCCTGAGACTGTTAGATCTATCTCAGGGTTCGTTATCCACTAGTTCTTATGCCATTGCTTTTAGAACTCTGGTGGCAGAACTAGATTGGCCAGAGAAGGTGTTGATTCCTATCTTCTGGAGAGGGTTGGCAGGCTATGTCAAGGATGCTCTTGCTACTCGTGAGGTCCCTGCTTCTCTGGAGGACTTGATCACAGTAGCAACGAGGATCGATGTACGCCATAAGGAACGTAGACTCGAGGTCTCTTCCTCACGCCCTAAGCATCGGGTTATTCCAGTTGTTGAGGGTCCACTACCATCTTCCTCAGCATCTGAAACATCTCCCACTCCTATGGAGTTAGGTCATACGTCTTCCAGACTACGCAAGTCTGGTCCTCCTATATGTTACGTATGTCGTCAGGCTGGGCACTATGCCAACAAGTGTCCTAGTCGTCAGGGAAACTCCCTGGCCTAGTAACCATTAGAGGGGGGTTACTAGAGACGTCTTCTGCACCCTCTAAGTGTTGTATCCCAGGTCAGCTCTCGTTATCTGAGAATACATGGCCTATTATGGCTTTTGTGGATTCCGGAGCTGACGGGACTTTTGTGTCCTCAGGATTTGTAAAGGGACACAATATTCCCTCTATGATGTTAGAGGCGCCTATTCCTGTCCGTGTTGTTAATGGAACTATGTTGTCTGACTCCATTACATTGAGGACAGTTCCCTTGCGCCTTTCCCTGTTTCAGGGTCACATAGAGGAGATTTCTTTTCTTGTTTTGCCTGAGGGTATAGACGACATCCTTCTGGGTCTCCCATGGCTTCGGACTCATGCTCCTCACATTGACTGGGAGTCTGACAGCATTATTAGTTGGGGTTCGAAATGTCAGTCCCGATGTCTTCCCTTACCACCTAAGGTCATTGCTGTTGCATCTACTGATCTCTCTCCCATACCTACACCCTATCTGGATTTCGCTGACGTGTTCTCCAAAAAGGGTGCTGAGGTTCTTCCACCCCATAGGCCGTATGACTGTGCCATAGACCTTATCCCAGGTTCGGTTCCACCTAAAGGCAGGGTTTACCCCCTGTCGATACCTGAGTCGGAGGCCATGTCGACCTATATAAGAGAGAGTTTAGAGAAGGGGTTCATTCGTAAGTCTGTCTCTCCCGCGGGAGCTGGGTTTTTCTTTGTTCGGAAGAAAGAGGGTGATTTGCGTCCCTGCATAGATTACAGGGGTCTCAACGCAATCACAATAAAGAACAAATACCCATTACCTTTAATTTCGGAGCTCTTTGACAGATTGAGAGGAGCTCAAGTTTTTACAAAGTTGGATCTGCGGGGTGCGTATAACTTGGTACGAATTCGAAAGGGTGACGAATGGAAGACCGCTTTTAACACCCGAGACGGTCACTATGAATACCTCGTCATGCCTTTTGGGTTATGTAATGCACCCGCAGTATTTCAGGACTTCGTAAACGATGTGTTCAGGGATTTACTGTTATCCTCAGTAGTGGTGTATCTGGACGACATCCTGATTTTTTCTCCTGATCTGGAGACTCATCGTCAGGATGTCGTTCGTGTCCTTTCCCGTTTAAGGGAGCACTCATTGTTTGCTAAACTCGAGAAATGTGTATTCGAGCAGTCCTCATTGCCTTTTTTGGGTTACATTATCTCACAAGAGGGCCTGGCTATGGATCCTGCGAAGCTCTCTGCTGTCCTGCAATGGTCCGAACCTCATTCCTTGAAGGCGGTGCAACGCTTCTTAGGATTCATAAATTATTACAGGCAGTTCATACCCCATTTTTCTACTTTGGTGGCCCCTTTGGTGGCCTTGACTAAGAAAGGTGCTAATCCCAAAGCCTGGTCTACTGAGACATCTCAGGCTTTTGAGGCAGTAAAAAGACACTTTTCAACTGCTCCCGTTCTTCAAAGACCCGATGAGAGTAAGCCCTTCCTCTTAGAGGTTGATGCCTCTTCAGTGGGTGCTGGTGCGGTCTTGTATCAAAAGAACGGTGCAGGTAGAAAAAGGCCGTGTTTCTTCTTTGCGAAAACCTTTTCACCAGCAGAGAGAAACTATACCATTGGGGATAGGGAACTGCTCGCCTTGAGATTAGCCTTGGAGGAGTGGCGTCACTTGCTGGAAGGAGCGAAACATCCTTTCCAGGTCTATACAGACCATAAGAATCTGACGTACTTACAAACCGCTCAGCGTCTGAATCCTCGCCAAGCCCGCTGGTCCTTGTTTTTCTCCCGCTTTCACTTCTCCATCAACTATCTGTCTGGGAGTAAGAATAACAAGGCAGATGCCCTGTCTCGCTCTATGCTTTCTACCCAGGAGGAGATTGACGAACCTCGTCTTATCCTTCCCTCCAGGGTTTTTCATACGCTCTCCCCTGTGACGTTAGACCAAATCCCACCGGGCAAGACCTTTGTTCCGCCTGATCGACAGAATGATATACTGTCATGGGCCCACACCTCAAAGGTGGGTGGGCATTTTGGTATTAGGCGGACACGAGAGTTACTGGAGAGGTGGTATTGGTGGCCACACTTAGCCAGCCACGTCAAGAGATATGTCGGTTCCTGCTACTCGTGTGCTCGCAACCGTCCATTACGGCAGAGACCGGCTGGACTCTTGCATCCTTTACCAGTGCCAGATAGACCATGGGAGGTGGTAGGCATGGACTTTGTGGGTGATCTTCCATGTTCACAGGGACATAGATTTATGTGGGTCATTACGGACCATTTCTCCCGGATGGTTCATCTCGTACCGTTATCGAGAATCCCATCTTCCAGGGTACTAGCCAAACTATTCCTCAAGCATGTCTTTAGGCTTCACGGGATGCCAGATCGTATCATTTGTGATAGAGGCCCGCAATTTACTTCCCGTTTCTGGCGAGATCTTTGTAGCCTTCTGCAAATTGAGTTGAATCTCTCTTCGGCATACCATCCGGAGACCAATGGTTTGGTTGAGCGTACCAATCAATCTATGATTATATACCTTCGACACTTTGTTGCTGAGAACCACGATAACTGGTCCTCCCTCCTACCCTGGGCAGAATTTGCCCTTAACAATTCGCTGGCTGAGGCCACTGGGCAAACACCGTTCATACTCAATAATGGGCAACACCCTAGGGTACCGGTACCGTTTCCCGCTGCTGCACCTCCTCCTCTTGTGGCCGACTGGGCAACTAATGCCAGAGAGGTTTGGGATCGGACTCAAGAGTCGATCCAAGCAGCTAAGGACCGTATGAAGACGGTGTCCGATCGGTTTCGTCGCCCGGCTCCTGTCTTTTCTCCAGGGGACTTTGTGTGGCTCTCTGCAAAACACGTGAGACTTAGAGTGAGCTCTGTCAAATTTGCTCCTCGCTTCCTGGGTCCTTATGAGGTTCTTCGACAGGTAAATCCTGTAGTCTACCAATTGAAGTTACCCGTCCATCTTAAGATTCATGACAAATTCCATGTCTCACTGCTAAAGCCGGCTATTTTACCTCACGCTCGTGAAGTGCACTCTCCTGCCTCTGATTCCTCTCGCTCTAGCTATGAGGTACGAGCCATAGTTGGTTCTAAGATGGTTAGAGGGCGCAGGTTCTTCTTGATAGATTGGGAGGGTTACGGCCCGGAACATCGCTCTTGGGAGCCTGAGGAGGCTGTCCATGCTCCCGACTTAGTTGCCGATTACCTGCGTCGCCGGGAGGGGGGCCCTTGAGGGGGAGGTACTGTTACGGTTGCTGCGAGCACTGGAGACTAAGTCCAGATTTCTTACTACTGCACATGTGCGAGCGCTGGAGACTAAGTCCAGATTTCTTGCTACTGCACATGTGCGAGCGCTGGAGACTAAGTCCAGATTTCTTGCTACTGCACATGTGCGAGCGCCGGAGACTAAGTCCTATCTTGGAGCCATTGCACATGTGCGGGTGACATCATCGCTGACACGAGGTCACATGTCTCTGACACCTTCTATGCCGATTGGTCGCTGGTCATGTGCTTGTGATGCCTTGCTCGGTGATAGGCCAGCATGACGTCACTCCTGTTGTTCTGGCAGCGGATTGGCTCTGGTGTCCTCCATCTTGGATGAGGCACAGAGTCTATATAAGACCCTGACACACGCCGCATGGCGCTCAGTCCTCTTGGTTCATGCATAAGAGTAGACGCTCTGTGCGCGTTCCTCTAGGCATTCCTCTGTCTATGCTAGGTGAGCGCTACCGGCAGGGTAGCGTTCTTATACCTTACAGCTTCAGCTGCTGTCCGTATCCTTACCTCTTAGGGGAGCGGACATAGGCAGGTGCCTGAGGCACATGGTCTGGCTGGGCCTTGTGGTTCGATTCGTAGGTGGACGTTGCCGCTAGGGTAACGTTCCTTATACTGCGTCTGGCAGTTGTTCGTATCCTCGCACACTAGGGGAGCGAACAGAGGTAGGAGCTTTGTGCGGCTTACGCTGCTGTTCGTCTCTTTTGCACCACTAGAAGAGCGGACCTAGGCAGGTGCCATATCTAGTGGTTCGTGTCCTCGCACACTAGTGGAGCGAACGCAGGTAGGAGCTTTGTGCGGCTTACGCTGCTGTTCGTCTCTTTTGCACCACTAGAAGAGCGGACCTAGGTAGGTGCCATTTCGCACACATTGCCTTTGTCTCTGTGATTATTAACAGAGATCATTCCACACACCCTCCAAGTAAGGGAGGAATTGCTTTACTTACTTATTATATCCTTCTGTGAGTTAACAGAGGTATTGCACTCTGCCATAGTCTGCAGCAGAGTCTTTGCACGGTGGACCCTGACTGTCTGATACTCCTTTAGGTTATCAGACAGCCCCCCGTAACAAGGTGTTTTTCAGCAAATTTAACTCTGGCCTGTCTATTTTTGGAATTGATGAATGGTTTGCATCTAGATGTGAACCCTTTGTATTTACTTTCATGGAGTCTTCTCTTTACTGTTGACTTAGAGACAGATACACCTACTTCACTGAGAGTGTTCTGGACTTCAGTTGATGTTGTGAATGGGTTCTTCTTCACCAAAGAAAGTATGCGGCGATCATCCACCACTGTTGTCATCCGTGGACGCCCAGGCCTTTTTGAGTTCCCAAGCTCACCAGTCAATTCTTTTTTTCTCAGAATGTACCCGACTGTTGATTTTGCTACTCCAAGCATGTCTGCTATCTCTCTGATGGATTTTTTCTTTTTTTTCAGCCTCAGGATGTTCTGCTTCACCTCAATTGAGAGTTCCTTAGACCGCATGTTGTCTGGTCACAGCAACAGCTTCCAAATGCAAAACCACACACCTGTAATCAACCCCAGACCTTTTAACTACTTCATTGATTACAGGTTAACGAGGGAGACGCCTTCAGAGTTAATTGCAGCCCTTATAGTCCCTTGTCCAATTACTGTTGGTCCCTTGAAAAAGAGGTGGCTATGCATTACAGAGCTATGATTCCTAAACCCTTTCTCCGATTTGGATGTGAACACTCTCATATTGCAGCTGGGAGTGTGCACTTTCAGCCCATATTATATATATAATTGTATTTCTGAACATGTTTTTGTAAACAGCTAAAATAACAAAACTTGTGTCACTGTCCAAATATTTCTGGACCTAACTGTATATAGTGAGCTCTAAATATTTTATGTATATAGTGAGCTCCATATAGTGATGTCTGTATAAAAATATATGTAGTGAGCTCCTACTAGTGGTGGCTGTATAAATCTCTGTGCAATGATGACTGCATGCAGTGAGCTCCCGCTAGGCTTAGCTAAATAAACCTTTATGCAGTGACCTCTCCTGCCAGGTAGCTGTATAAATCTGAATGTAGTGAGCTGTGGCGGCTGTGTAAATCTGCATATACTGAGTTTCCATAGCATAAGGCGGGCTTTGCACGTTGCGACATCGCAAGCCGATGCTGCGATGTCGCACGCGATAGTCCCCGCCCCCGTCGCAGGTACGATATCGTGTGATAGCTGGCGTAGCGAAAATTATCGCTACGCCAGCTTCACACGCACTCACCCGCCCTGCGACCGTCGCTCTGGCCGGCGACCCGCCTCCTTCCTAAGGGGCCAATAGAAGCGGAGGGGCGGAGATGAGCGGGATGTAAACATCCCGCCCACCTCCTTCCTTCCGCATATCCTACGGAAGCCGCGGTGACGCCGGTAGGAGATGTTCCTCGCTCCTGCGACTTCACACACAGCGATGTGTGCTGCCGCAGGAACGAGGAACAACATCGGACCGTCGCGTCAGCGTAATTATGGATTACGCCGACGCTGCACCGATGATACGATTACGACGATTTTGCTCTCGTTAATCGTATCATCTAGGATTTACACACTACGATGTCGCATGCGATGCCGGAAGTGCGTCATTTTCAATTTGACTCCACCGACATCGCACCTGCAATGTCATAGTGTGCAAAGCCGCCCTAACTCAAAGCTCATAGACCCTAAAGCAAAAGGTCCAATGGGGTCCCCAATTAGTATAAGCCTTTAATAGCATTAATCTTTATATATATATATATATATATATATATATATATATATATATATATATATTCCTAGACTCCATGGCCCTGTGCAATTGCAACTATTGTTGTTACGCCTTTGTGGGTTTCCTGTAGCAGTGACTGTATAAATCTGTATGCAATGAGTTCCTCCTTGTGGTGGTTGTATAAAGCTACTTGCAGTGAGCGCTCTCTAGTGGTGACTGTATAAATCTATATGTAGTGAGCTCCCTCTAGTGGTGACTGTATAAATCTGTATGTAGTGAGCTCCCTCTAGTGGTGGCTGTATAAATCTGTATGTAGTGAGCTCCCTCTAGTGGTGGCTGTATAAATCTGTATGTAGTGAGCTCCCTCTAGTGGTGGCTGTATAAATCTGTATGTAGTGAGCTCCCTCTAGTGGTGGCTGTATAAATCTGTATGTAGTGAACTCCCTCTAGTGGTGGCTATATAAATCTGTATTCATAAATCTGTATGCAGTGAGCTCCCCTTAGTGGCTGCTATAAATATTTGTGAATACTGAGTTCCCCCTAGTGACGACTGTACTGGTCTGTGTATAGTATTGGACCATTATCTACAATCTCAGCGCAGATGTAAAAAAAAGAAAATATTTGGCACGCACTGACGCTTCTCAGTCTTCATCGTAGTGTGGTCAATAAAATGGTGCCGGTGGTCACGGTACGCGCATGTGCAGACTTCGGTGCCATTTTAATGAAGACCTGAGTACTGTGGCAATGCACGTGCGCTGCCAACCACAGCAATGGCAGCTTGGTGTGATATTCAAATAAAGAAAAGGGAGTACGTCATACAGGACGCTGGAGGAGGAGGAATATACAGCGAGGACCTGAACCACAAAGACCCGCCCATGTTGCACCTGTCAATCAAAGTGCAGTGTTATTCTGCAACTTTGATTAAAGATATTTAATCAACCAAGCATCCGATCTTTCTATAACAGGTATGCCTGGATTCAGCATCTTACTGCCTGTATGGCACTGCCTTTACTTCTTATAGCAAAAACCTGCTGGTTGGTCCTCTTTAAGCCTTTTAAAAGGTTTTCAAACTGTGAGAATCTCACGGTTGATATAACTATTTTTACTAATTGCAGCAATGTTACAGTCTCCAGCAATTGTATGTGTCCTGTAGAATATCCCTATCCATCTATTTGTTATGAAAGTTCCTATACAACATGTATCTGCAGGTGTCACCTATTGCCAATTTTCCTAAAGAGTCGATCAATGTGGCATCTAAAATGGCGATTTTTCAGCATCGTGTCAATTCCCCCGACACTAAAATAGTGAGACAGGTGCGTGTCGTTATCATAATAGCTTCAAGAACATCTCCCTATACTGATTACTGCACTAATGTGTGATATAATGTGTCATCTGCTCCCACAGGAACACAGCATCGAGTGGCTGCTGCTCACCAAAGTGAAATACATCTGGAATGATGAAGTATACCATTACTACGTGTATGGAAGAGACAACAGAGTCTATGTCAAAGACTACCCCAAAAAAGAAGCCTGTACAGTCATGTAACCGGGGGCTGAAAAATGAATACCAGATAGATAAATATTGAATATCTACTGTATTCTTCGGTTTATAAAACACACCAGATTACAAGACGTGCCCCAAATTTAGAGAAAAAAATGGGGTCTGTTTTATAATCCGGTGGTGTCTTACTGAAAGGTGTGCGGCATTGGTGGCGGAGTAGGGTCACAGGAGGCAGGGGCGGTGCTACGGAGCAGGGCAATGCTGTGGGCAGAGCGGCGGGTGTCCCAAATGTTCGCTTGGGGCGGCTTGATGCAGGTAAGATCCAGAAACTGATGTGGGCGGCAAGCCGCTGTGCCGGGGGATGCTGTGCTGCAGGTGGGGAGATGAGGCAGGGGCTATCCTTAGGTCGGCGGTGTTGGCATCAAAGAAATGGCGCCCAGAGTCGGCACATAAGCAGGTATCAGCTCAATGACAAGCCAAGATCTCATCTGAACATGCGCCACCTCCGGGCGCCATTTTACTTAGGTCCGCTGCTGGGCTAGAGGCGGCGCATGCGCAGAGGAGTTCTTGAGCCAAGAGCTCCATCTCCGCATGCGCCCCGTCTGCGGGTGCCATTATTTGAAGCCAGCACCACTGACCTAAAGATAACTACTACCTCACTGCTCACAGCAGCAGCAGCCCCCAGCATAGCAGCAGCCCCCCAGCACAGCAGCAGCCCCCCAGCACAGCAGCAGCCCCCCAGCACAGCGGCAGCCCCCCAGCTCAGCAGCAGCCCCCCAGCACAGCAGCAGCCCCCCAGCTCAGCAGCAGCCCCCAGCACAGCGGCAGCCACCCAGCACAGTGCCAGTGGCCTCCCCAGCATTGTCCCTGCCTCCTACTACCCCTCTCCATCACCTCGCAGTAAGCTACATTCGGGTTATAAGATGTGCCCTTCCCTTTCCTCCTAAATTTTTGGGAGGAAAAATGTGTTTTATAATCCGAAAAATACGGTATACAATCCACAGATTTTAACTGGATAGATACATAGATTTACTCTTATAAAAGTTGCAATAGAATAAATAATATTACAAAACAAACTGAAATGTGTGTTTATTGTAATCAAATGTTTATTACGATGCATTCTAATTTTATTAGTTATCTCCCATGTTTGCTATCAGTAAGGCCCCTTCACACGTCAGTGATTCTGGTACGTATGTTCTTTTTTTTGTACGTACCAGAATCACTGACATACGCAGACCCATTATAATCAATGGGTCTGCTCACACATCAGTGATTTTTCACTGAACGTGTCTCCATGCAGCGTGCACGCGTGGCTGTGATTCTGCACGGAGACAAGTCAGTTTTTTTCTGGCATCACTGATGACCCACGGACCACACTATGGTGTGATCCGTGTGTGATCCATGAAACACGTACCAGAAAATCACATATTAAATATTTTCAACTTACCTTGCCTGCGATTCGCTCTGCAGCCTCCGCTCTCTGCAGCACCTGCCTGGCTCATGAATATTCATGAGAGCAGGAACAGCCGACCAGGAAGTAGCTGCTGAGAGCGGTGGGCAGACGCCGCAGAGCCGAAGAGTTCAGCACCATGGACAGCAGTAGTGATGGCAGGTGAGTAATGTCCATATGCAATCACGGATTGCACATGGACAACCCACGTGTGCCGTGAATCATGGAACATGGAGGCACATGTGCGTGTTTTACACGTCAGTGAAGAACGTCAGTGTTTTTCACTGACGTGTGAAACGGGCTTACCACAGGCTGTACATGTTAGGTAGCTATTAGTGATGAACGAGCACTAAACTGCTAGGGCCGAGCAGGTCGGACACTCAGACAGACTCAATTCAGGTAACGAGTATAATGGAAGTTCATGGGAAACTCAAGTATTTTTCCAGAAGATGATCTTAAGAGAGCTGGGGATTAGAGATGAGCAATCCTGAGATTGAGAATCTCTCCTGATGAAACTCACTTGATGAGCGACACGCGTTGGGCTTAGGGGGTTCAACGGACACTGGTTATAACAATGCTTACTTTGGCTTATTACATTGGTTTATATTGGTATTGGTAGGTTGTTTTATTTATGCTTTTTCCAGTTGTGCCATTGTTTAATAACCTTGTACACATTGATGGATCTCTTTTGATATTTCCCTATGGCCATAGATTTTTGCTGGTTGATTTTCTAGCTACTTTATAGTACCATACCCATTGACTATTGTCCTTATGTCTGGTGTTTTTTGCCTTTTAAATCTTTTTAAGAGTGTGTTTTTCAATAAAAATGATTGGTAATTTATATATCTATTGTTATATATTCTTAATGAGCTGAGTGCCTATGTGTGCTTCTTTTTTCTTCTTGCATCAAAATAAGAGGAAACGCATGCGGCTTTTTTTTTAAAAATTATTTAAATTAATCATTTTAAAAAAATAGGCATGCGGTTCTACCCTCCCATTTTGATCCCCAGCTAAGATAAAGCCCAACAGCTGGGAGCTGGTATTCTCAGGCTGAGGAGGCCCATGGCTACTGGCCCCCAGCCTAAAGATAGCAGGCTGCAGCCACCAAGGATTGCCACATCCATTAGATGCGGCATCCATTGAACAATAACCCGAAGCATACTGCCAAACTGGTTACAAAGTGGTTTAAGGATAGCAAAGTCAATGTTTTGCAGTGGCCATCACAAAGTCCTGATCTCACTCCTATTGAAAATTTATGGGCAAAGCTGAAAAGGTCGGTGCGAGCGGTGACCTATAAACATGGCTCAGTTACACCAGTTCTGTCAGGAGGAATGGGCCCAAATTCCTACCAACTATTGTGAGAAGCTTGTGGAAAGCGATCCGTTTCACCCAAGTCACACAGTGTAAGGGCAATACCACCAAATACTAATGAAATGGAGGGAAACTTATGACTTTGCAGAAAATAATAAAAATGCCTTAAATAATTCTCTCTCTCTCTCTCTTATTATTCTTGCACTTGGCGAATATAAATAATTTTGGCTCCTAATTGACCGAAAACGTGAAAGATTTATTCTGATTTCATGTCAGATAGTGAGAAAAACCTGCAGATGTGTCTTTATAGAGAGCGGAGGGAAAAACCTGCAGATGTGTCTTTATAGAGAGCGGAGGGAAAAACCTGCAGATGTGTCGTTATAGAGAGCGGAGGGAAAAACCTGCAGATGTGTCTTTATAGAGAGCGGGGGGAAAAACCTGCAGATGTGTCTTTATAGAGCGCAGAGGGAAATGTCTTGTTTCAACTGTATATATACCTCTAATAATCACCCGGATGGTCAAGACGACCAATAAGAAACAAGCGCAATTAAAAACATCTGAAACGCAGACAATTAATAATTGTATTTAGAAAATAAGAAAATATTAATTATATTGTAAAATTAAATCATGTCTCACATTCAGCCCCAATGGGTTCTAGTTTCCAACATGAAAATCCACTACGATTCTCTGTGGATTATTTTGCGTCTGATGTCACCATCTCTTGGTGGATTAGACACCTTTCCGGTCGATTCCAGAGAATTTTAGGCCAGAAATGTCCCCACCATGTGAAAACTGAAAAGTTTTAGGCGGGCTTTGCACACTACGACATCGCAGGTGCGATGTCGGTGGGGTCAAATTGAAAATGACGCTCTTCCGGCATCGCATGCGACATCGTAGTGTGTAAAGGTTCGATGATACGATTAACGAGCGCAAAAGTGTCGTAATCGTATCATCGGTGGAGCGTCGGCGTAATCCATAATTACGCTGACGCGACGGTCCGATGTTGTTCCTCGTTCCTGCGGCAGCACACATCGCTGTGTGTGAAGTCGCAGGAGCGAGGAACATCTCCTACCGGCGTCACTGCGGCTTCCGTAGGATATGCGTAAGGAAGGAGGTGGGCGGGATGTTTACATCCTGCTCATCTCCGCCCCTCCGCTCCTATTGGCCGCCTGCCATGTGACGTCGCAGTGACGCCGCACGACCTGCCCCCTTAGGAAGGAGGCGGGTCACCGGCCAGAGCGACGGTCGCAGGGCAGGTGAGTGCATGTGAAGCTGGCGTAGCGATAATTATCGCTAAGCGAGCTATCACAAGATATCGCACCTGCGACGGGGGCGGGGACTATCGCGTGCGACATCGCAGCATCGGCTTGCGATGTCGCAGCGTGCAAAGCCCGCCTTAGAAACAGCAGAATTCCCAACAGTATTGAATTTATTCTAATCTGACATGTTGTCTTATACGCTTTTTCTTGGGGCCCGAAGTGCAGCCTCATATTGTATTTTACATAAAACATATTCAATCAAATAAATGACATTCGGAGTGCAGCAGTTTATAAATGTATTAAAAGAAAATCTGCATCCATTTGTACATGAGACAAAGGTATTGCATTTATGTGCATGAATACAAAGAATCCATGGATTGTGACCATATCTGAAAAATCCCTTGAATGATAACCAGGTTGAATTACTCATATTATTTGTTGAAGAAAAGAAGAAGCTTCGGGATAAGAGAGGAATCAGGAATCCTTTCCAAAACTTTAGCTAGTTTATGATCCTGGGTTAAAGGGAACCTGTCAGTATGTTTTTGCCTTATAAGTTGCGGCCACCACCAGTCAGCCCTTATATACAGCATTCTAGAATACTATATATAAGAGCCCAGGCTGCTCTGTATAATGTGAAAAACACCTTTATAATACTCACCTTGGGGGTGCTCCAGTCCAATGGGTGTCGCTGGTCTCGGTCTAGCACCTCCCCCATCTTGTCTGATCGCTGTCCTGCTGCCCAGCACCGTGTGCATGTCGCGTCCTGCATCATCCACACAGAGGCCGACATTGTGCTCTTGCATGTGCACTTTAATCTGCCCGGCTGAGGACAGAGCAAAGTACTGTAATGTGCAGGCACTAGAAAAGATCAAAAACTGTCCACGCATGCGCACTACAATACTTTGATCTGCCCTCAGCTGGACAGATTAATGTTCGTATGCACAGGAGCGCACTGGAGGCCTCTGTGTAGATGAATTAGGACGCCTCATCCACACAAAGCTGGAAATGAGGTCAGCGATCAAAGAAGATGGAGGAGGCACTGGACTGAGACCAGCGACACCCATCAAACCAGACCGCCCCCTAGGTAAAGGCCACTTTACACGCTGCGATATCGGTACCGATATCGCTAGCGTGGGTGCCCGCCCCCATCGGTTGTGCGACACGGGCAAATCGCTGTCCATTGCGCACAACATCGCCTGGACCCGTCACACTACTTACCTGCCCTGCGACGTCGCTGTGACCGGCAAACCGCCTCATTTCTAAGGGGGCGGTCCGTGCGGCGTCACAGCGACGTCACTAAGCGGCCGCCCAATCAAAGTGGAGGGGCGGAGATGAGCGGGATGTAACATCCCGCCCTCCTCCTTCCTTCCTCATTGTGGCCGGGAGGCAGGTAAGGTGAGGTTCCTCGTTCCTGCGGTGTCACACGGAGCGATGTGTGCTGCCGCAGGAGCGACGAACTACATATGTGCTGCAGCAGCGATATTTGAGAAGGGACCCCCATGTCACCGATGAGCGATTTTGAACGTTTTTGCGACGATTCAAAATCGCTCATTGGTGTCACACACAATGGCATCGCTATTACGGCCGGATGTGTGTCACAAATTCTGTGACGACAACGACATCGCATTAGCGATGTCGTAGCGTGTAAAGCGGCCTTAAGTATAATAAAAGTGTTTTTTTATGTTATACGGTGTGGCCTGGGCTCTTATATACAGTATTCTAGAATGCTGTATATAAGAGCTCACTTTTGATGTCCACAGCTTATAAGGGACAAACCAAATGACAAGTTTCCTTTAAGATAGTAAGGTACTTCTTAATAATGGATTTTAATTTGTTTTTATTGAGGACTATAGGGTGTGGGAAAGTGATGGTAGGAATATACTCCGTTTCAATTTATGTTTCTCAGTTTTAGAAGATTCCATCACTAAATTTTCTCTTTTAATATCATCAACAATATTAATAGCACAATTAAGAATCTACCTAGAATACCCTTTGTGTTCAAGTCTAGTTGTGACTTTTCTGGATCTATTAATAAGTCTTCTTGACTAGAGCAATGACACTTTAGGCGTATGAGTTTCCCGACGTATGTTTTTTACAACATGAGGAGGATGACATGAGTGTGCATGAAGAATAGAATTAGTGGCTGTGGGTTTCCTGTATAGCAATATGGAGAGCTTAGAGGAATGGAGGCACATAAGTGAAATGTCAAGAAAATTAATTTTAATTGGATCAAATCTGAGGTTGAATGGATAGCAATTAATATAATCAATGACATTTTTTTGTGGGTGTCACTCCTTACTTAGAGGAGGTCGTCTATAAAACGACCGTACCAAGTGATGCCGATATGAAAAGGGCTGATATCAAAGAAGAGAAATTCTTCTTCCCAGGTCCCCATAACAAGATTAGTAAGCGACGGGGTAAATATTGCCTCCATGCTCACCCCTTGTTTTTGCAAAAAAAAAACTTTATCATCAAAAGAAAATGAATTATGGGTAAGAAAAAAGGAAATCGCTGATACAATAAAATCCTGTATAATAGCTGAAAATGGACTGGGTTTTTTTTTTTTCAATAATTGTGTAAGGCATAACAAAGCTGTATTATGTGGAATGGAAGTGTATAATTGTATAACATCACAACTAAGCCATGTGAAGGAGGAATCCCATGGGAAATTGTCAAGAGTTGCTTTGTCATGGGTGTCTCATGGGAGACAGACAGTCATGTGGTTTCTGGCAATGGAAAGTCACAGCGTTTGGCTGTGCAGAATGCTCCCTGAGTTTTTATAGTTCCTGCTATCAGCATTCATTGTACTAGGTATCTCCTCTGCTGGGTTTTCATCTCTTCCCCTTTAGGAACCAGCATAGCCTTCCTTCCGTCCAGCTGCTAATTATCAGTACTCCCCTTCTGCTTAAATACTCCCTTCTTCCCTGGATTGGTGCTGGTGATATTATTCAATTATTTTTAGCTCTGGTTGCAAGCAGGTGGCTTATACTCATCTGAGGTTTTGTTGCTGAAACTTTGCTGAACTTCTACCTGAGTCATATGTGGATAAGTTGTTCATGCACGTTTCCATGTGTGTCTTCCTTGTGTCACCTATAGTGTTTAGTAGGGTTGATGAGGAGCTCATCCCACCCGTTGTCATGCGCCATCCGAATCTGCACACGCGAATTACTACTGGGCCGTCAGACTCTGTTTACATTGCAGAGTCCGACAGACAACCTGGTCTCTCTTAAGTGCTCAGCTCAGCTGGGTGTCGGCTGAGTTGTTTCACTGCTCCCAGCCGTGCAGGAGTTAATTTTTTTTAGAGCAGTGTGCTACTTTCCTGAGAGCCTTCCAGAGATGGTCTCCTTCTATTTAAGGCTGGGGAGTGTATTAGGAGACTGCTGGACATAGCTTCTGCTTAGCTGTTACGATATCCCGGCGTCCATGATGAACTTTCATTTGGTGACCAGCAATTTGTTGTCTGCGCTGTATGAAAGTTCCTTGGTGTGACTTTGTGACGCCCTGGACTAGCCAGGTAGTCACAGACAGGCCCTTGCACAAACACCCGTCTCCTAACAAGGTAGCAGCAGCCAACCTAAAAACCCTGAGTCACCCCTCTCAGGTCTTGACGTTCTCACCAGGGGGCAGAGCCAGGCAGTTGGCCATGCCCACCGAGGAGTTCGGATACCTTGAGGCGGGAAAACACACAGATGAAGTTAGGGAGGAGAGTGGAGTAGTTGGAAAGTAGTAAACGTCTGTCAGGGATCTAGGTCGTAGCCCGGATACCCTGTGGCCAGGAGGCAGACAGTGGTTGCCGCCTGCAGCAGCCGGGAAGATGGCTGGTGGAACCGTAAGGGACCGGGACAGGGTAGTGGCCCGCCGGTACCGAACCGGGGAACCAACTGGAAACCGGAGCACCAGGAGGGGTACTCAGACCCAGAACGAGGCCGAGAAGCCACTGGACCGAGTCGAATTCACTGATTGGGGTCTGGACCTTAGGTTCTTTCCCACCCAAGTCCCGACTGAAGACAACAGCCCAACGAGGGGGATAGAAAGCCACCGCACAGGCAGAGAGATCCCAGGGCCAGCGTTTACGGGCAAACGGGCTCTCCCAGCACACACAAAGCCGGGGGGCGGACTACGGTCGCTGAGGCATAGGCAGTCAAATTTTACAAAACGAGGTGCAGGAGAAAGGCGGGAACCACCGAACCGGGTGGGGGACCAGACGCAGCCAGCTGCGGGCACCGACCACCATCCTTTTGGTTTACCAGAGACTCCGGTGTATATGTCATAGTGTGTACAGCAGTGCCCTCGGGCCGCGCACCGCCCTGCATCGCACCAACACGCCCGCACCCCCACATCCCACCTCGCAACCACCGGGCCCCGGGACCATCACCCCCTGCCTATGGAGGGGTCAACACCAGGCTGCACAACACCGTCCCCGGGAGCCTTGTTAACGGCAGCGGTGGTGTCCACACTCACCACAACCCGTGGGTGGCGTCACGAACTTAAATTCCTAAACACCACGGCCCCGGCCGTGAACCTCCCCACCGAAACCCCTCACGTAGCGCCAGCCTCCCTTCATAGCGACGTGACCCCCAGGTCCGGAGGCGCTCGAGCCAGCCACCAAACGAGCCCGGACCCAAGCGGCTCGGCTGCAGCCGAGCGCAGGGCAGTACACATCGACTCTTCTGGCGTCACAAACAGGATTGAACCCATCCACTTACCGGTGGAAGTGCGCCTTGGAGTAGAAGTCAGTGGTGACCCGTTGAAAAATTGCAGAATCCGCCATCTTTGGGTGCGAAGTTTCCCGCCAAAGTCGTCTTCCCCGCGAAAAGAGCGGGAAAGTGAAGCCCCGCCCCCTCGGAACAAAGCGGTGCAGGAAAGCGTGCAGCTGAAAAGTGAAACTGAGCAGAAAGAGTGCCGAGTGCCGCGAAAAGACCAAGGGGGACAGGTGAAGATCCCTTGCCATGTGACCAAGTGGATAAAGGGCAGGGACTCCAGGACTCTGCTACCAGTTTGGTTCCTGAACCCCGACAGAGCACCATGTCCGCCCCGTCTGGCCAGCCCGCAATCCCGGAGCCTGCGCCCGGAACAGCGGCGTGGGTTGAAGCCCGGACGAAGTTAATGTGCTGCCGCTTGCAAGCCCAGGTGCGGTTCCTGATGGAACTATGGATGGCCTAGATGGAGGAGATAGCCGCAGCCGTGCGGGTGCGAGAAGTGGAGGCAAATTTTGGAGAGCAGGTAAGCAACCCACGCCCCTATGTCCCAGAGGGACCGGCCGCTGCGGCTGAGGGACCCAGTCTGCCCCTGCTCTCCATATTGCTTCCCTCACCACCCGTGCCGGTTGCCGCTGCTCCCCCACTCGGTCCGCTGCCCACAACACCGGCAGCGGAGTCCGTCCCATCCGCCTGTGAGAACCGACCTGGGGAGGCAGCCCGCGGACTACAAAACGAGGTGCAGGAGAAAGGCGGGAACCACCGAACCGGGTGGGGGACCAGACGCAGCCGGCTGAGGGCACCGACCACCATCCTTTTGGTTTAACAGAGACTCCGGTGTATCTGTCATAGTGAGTACAACACTGCCCTCGGGCCGCGCACTGCCCTGCATCGCACCAACACGCCCGCACCCCCACATCCCACCTCGCAACCACCGGGCCTCGGGACCATCACCCCCACTCACCACAACCCGTGGGTGGCGTCACGAACTTAAATTCCTAAACACCACGGCCTCGGCCGTGAACCTCCCCACCGAAACCCCTCACGTAGCACCAGCCTCCCTTCAGAGCGACGTAACCCCCGGGTCCGGAGGCGCTCGAGCCACCCACCAAACGAGCCCGGACCCGAGCGCAGGGCGGTACAACTTTCTCCGTCCCCTTTGGTTTATCCCCTCCGGTGTCTTTTTGCCTCCCCTCTGTAGATATTTGCAGTGTGCGTGTTTCAGTTTTACCCCCTTGTCTTTGTCTTGCGGGAGGATTATTACTTCATGTCCTGCCCACCCCAGGGTTGGGGGTGCAGGGGTATTAGGTCAGGGCCCGGCAGGAGATAGGGCCGGGTCGGGGGCTCGAACCTCCCTATCTTCAAGTTTATCTCCGGGGTGAGGGCGAGTAAAGGGGTCCCAGTCTTAGGGCCAGCGTAGGTTCTCCTGTGTCCCCTAGGTCACCATCTCACCCTTCCCTAGACACAGGGTTCCCCTTCCCTTTTGCCATTCGCTTAGTTCTTACCCATACCTAGTTTGACATGTTACAACTGCCTTAGTGTTTCTTATAAAGCCAGGTAGTTTTTGGATGAGGGTATCATGATCCAGGCCAGCTTTTCCCTGCTGTGGTAACACCCAGCTCTAGCCTGGTCATGTCAGGGGTTAACTTCCCTTGCCTCGTTCTGGATCCCAGGACACTATATCTTGCCTCTCTACCTATGGCTCAGTGCCAGTGATATTTCTGCCTTGCAGCATGTATACTGGCTCTGGTGAATGTTCCCTATCTGTCCTGCCTCCCTGCTACTGTGTCCTGACTTGTACCCTCCCTCATTCGTCTGTCTGTCCCGGTCCCTGACTTCCCACTCCTGTCTGTTGATTGTGTTTCCCTCTGCATACCTGATCTCCCGCCTTCCGACTCGGTTCTGTTTTCTGACTTGATTGTGACACTCTCCTTGCTGTGACTTGACTTTTCTGGCTGGACCCTGACTGTTTGACTTCCCTATTGCCCCCTAGTGGTTTAGATGTTAACTGCTTGCTGAAGTTACTCTGCTGTACTCCAGCTGCCTTTCTGTTACAGTGTGACTTAGGCGGGCTTTGCACGTTGCGACATCGGTAACAATGTGTTACCGATGCTGCAGCGATAGTCCCGCCCCCGTCGCACGTGCAATATCTAGTGAAAGCTGCCGTAGCGATTATTATCGCTACGGCAGCTTCACATGCACTTACCTGCCGTGCGACGTCCCTCTGGCCGGCGACCCGCCTCCTTCCTTAGGGGGGCGGGTCGTGCGGCGTCACAGCGACGTCACACGGCAGGCGGCCAATTGAAGCGGAGGGGCGGAGATGAGCAGGATGTAAACATCCCGCCCACCTCCGTCCTTCTCATTGCAGCCGGCGGCAGGTAAGGTGAAGTTCCTCGCTCCTGCGGCTTCACACACAGCGATGTGTGCTGCCGCAGGAGCGAGGAACAACATCGTACCTGTCGCTGCACCGGCATTATGGAAATGTCGGAGGCTGCAGCGATGATACGATAACGACGCTTTTGCGCTCGTTCATCGTATCAAAAAGGTTTTACATGTTGCGATATCGACTGCGACGCCGGATGTGCGTCTCTTTCGATTTGACCCCATCGACATTGCACGTGCAATATCGCAACGTGCAAAGCCGCCCTTAGTCTCTCCTTCAGTACTCTGCTGCCACCTAGTGGGGAATACGCTGTACTACGTCTTACTAACCCTTTGTACAGCATGACAAAGGGGCTGTAGATAATGGTGAATCTGGGCAGTAGTCACCTCGGGAGCTGATTTTGTTCTTTAGTAAAAGAGCAGCAAAGTGAAGATTAGTCACTCATGAAGCTGGTTCTGTACAAGAGTTGTGAATTTGTAAAACTGCCAACATCAGGAGCTGATCACAGTCGGAACAGTTTGATGACTTCAAAATAGCAATTTATATGTAACAAAATAACATTAAAACTTGTATTGAATTCTCATTTTCACTGCTCATCCAGACTGATCGACACTTTAGATAAGGGTTGTTGTTTTGTCTTTTTTTTTTTAATTTAGGACAGATTAGTTTATGATACACCTTTTATTTTTTTTTTTTACCTTCATTTGGGATTAATAGGGGAAAACAAATTTCCCCCCTTCTACATCCTCAATTCTTTAGTTTAACTTGATAGATGTATTTCTTTTTATAACCACACTGTAAATATGTCACTGAAGTTACTGATGATAATCCCTCACCGTACTCATAAAGTGGCATTCTGTGCGGGAGACTCATTCATCCACTTCACGGAGAGCGGCAGGTGAGTACCGTAAATCATTGTATTACTACATCCACAGAATACTCAAATATATATATGTATATATATATATATATATATATATATATATATATATATATCTATATTTGTATTGTCTATTTTTATTTTATTTTCATCTGACAACTAGTCTTACCTCTCCACCCACAGCTTTTAGGGTCTTAATTGACAAAATGTGTCTCTTATCAATAAAAAATTGTTAAAAAGAACTGTTCTTTTTAACAATTTTTTATCTCTACTGGCTAACACGGTACAAAGATATTTTCTCTTATCAATGTCACAATTCCTCTGTGCAGAGCATCTTGCACACTAGGAGATGCTCTGCTTCGCTTTTCTGGACTACTGAGCTGGAAGTGACACGATTCCTCTGTGCAGAGCATCTTGCAACGTTCACCTGCGTTTGCGTGCGTTATAGTCAGGATCCAGCAATTTGCAGTATTTGGACGGAGCTCAAAAACGCTACATGTTGCGTTTTTGAAACATGTTAAAATAACGCAAAAGGACGGATCCTGCGTCTAACGGACGCAAACGCAGGTGGACGCGAGTCCATTGAAAATGCATTGACATGAAAACGGATTTGCACAGGATCCGTACTTCCGTTAAAAAAACGTTTTCGACGGATGTTAAAAAGACGTAGTGTGAAACCAGCCTTAGTTGTATTCGGTTATTTACATTGTTCTTGTTTCATTGATTTGTGACAAACAGCAGAAAGTTTGTAAGTTTTGCAAATGTATCAAATTTACATTAGATTTGATTGCAGCTGTATCTAATTTATCTATAAAGGCTTGTTCAGACTAGCGAATGATGAGTCTGTACACTGTCGATGTGCAACAGAGATAAGACCGAGCTTGAAAATAATGGTGACCACACAAAATATCGACACTTTATGCACAATCTGACCATTTTCACTTTGGGGTGTACTCACTTATTGTTTCCAGCGGCTTAGACGTTAATTGCTGTGTGCTGAGTTATTTAGAGGCAACACCAAGTTTACCCTGTTATACAAGCTGCACACTGACACTGTACATTGTATCTCAGGGTCAGATCTGCAGTGTTGTCCCATGAAAAGATATAATGAAATATTTAAAAAATGTGAGGGGTGTACTCACTTTTGTGATATACTGAATTTGCATTTATCTCTCTGACAGCTTACAGGGTCATCAGACAACCTATTGTTATCTGCTGTGACTTCATCGCTCATAGACCAGATGGCTGCAAACAACGGTATCAGCTTTTTTTTTAGTTTCTGGAAATTTATGATCTGCAGAGGCCATATTCTATGACATTCTATCTATCTATCTATCTATCTATTCCTATATCTATCTATCCCTCTACAGTCATGGCCAAAAGTTTTGAGAATGCTACAAATATTAATTTTTACAAAGTCAACTGCTTAAGTTTTTCTAATGGCAATTTGCATATACTCCAGAATGTCATAAAGAGTGATCAGCTTAACAGCAATTACTTGCAAAGTCAATATTGGCTAAGAAAATGAACTTTAATCCCCAAAACACATTTCAACAGCATTGCATTCCTGCCTTAAAAGGAGCAGCTAACATTGTTTTAGTGATTGTTCCATTAACACAGGTGTGGGTGTTGATGAGGACAGGGCTGGCGATCAATCAGTCATGATTAAGTAAGAATGACACCACTGGACACTTTAAAAGGAGGCTGGTGCTTGGTATCATTGTTTCTCGTCAGTTAACCATGGTTATCTCTAAAGAAACACGGGCAGCCATCATTGCTCTGCACAAAAATGGCCTAACAGGGAAGAGTATCGCAGCTACAAAGATTGCACCTCAGTCAACAATCTATCGCATCATCAAGAACTTCAAGGAGAGAGCTTCCATTGTTGCCAAAAAGGCTCCAGGGCGCCCAAGAAGGACCAGCAAACGCCAGGACCGTATCTTAAAACTGTTTCAGCTGCGGGATGGGACTACCAGCAGTGGCGAGCTAGCTCAGCAATGGCAGCAGGCTGGTGTGAGTGCTTCTGCACGCACTGTGAGGCGGAGACTGCTGAGCAAGGCCTGGTTTCAAGGAGGGCAGCAAAGAAGCCACTTCTCTCCAGAAAAAACATCAGGGACCGACTGATATTCTGCAAAAGGTACAGGGAGTGGACTGCTGAGGACTGGGGTAAAGTCATTTTCTCAGATGAATCCCCTTTTCGATTGTTTGGGACATCTGGAAAACAGCTTATTAGGAGAAGAAGAGGTGAGCGCTACCACCAGTCTTGTCTCATGCCAACTGTTAAGCATCCGGAAACCATTCATGTGTGGGGTTGCTTCTCAGCCAAGGGAATCGCACCACTCACAGTCTTGCCTAAAAGCACAGCCATGAATAAAGAATGGTACCAGAATGTCCTCCAAGAGCAACTTCTCCCAACTGTCCAAGAGCAGTTTGGCGCCCAACAATGCCTTTTCCAGCATGATGGAGCACCTTGCCATAAAGCAAAGGTGATCACTAAATGGCTCATGGAACAAAACATAGAGATTTTGGGTCCATGGCCTGGAAACTCCCCAGATCTTAATCCCATTGAGAACTTGTGGGCAATCATCAAGAGAAGGATAGACAAACAAAAACCAACAAATTCTGGCAAAATGCAAGCATTGCTTATGCAAGAATGGACAGCTATCAGTCAGGATTTGCTCCAGAAGTTGATTGAGAGCGTGCCAGGGAGAATTGCAGAGGTCCTGAAGAAGAAGGGTCAACACTGCAAATATTGACTTGCTGCATTAACTCATTCTAACTGTCAATAGAACCTTTTGGTTCTCATAATATGATTGCAATTATATTTCTGTATGTGATGTAAACCTCAGACAAACACAATAAAAAACCAGAGGGCAACAGATCATGTGAAAATATCATTTTGGTGTCATTCTCAAAACTTTTGGCCATGACTGTATCTATCTATCTATCTATCTATCCCTCTATCTATCCATCTATCTATAATCTATCCATCTATCCCTCTATCCCTTTATCTATCTATCTATCTATCTATCTATCTATCCCTCTATCTATCTATCTATCTATCCCTCTATCTATCCCTCTATCTATCTATCATCTATCCATCTATCTATCTCATATACAGTATATCTATCATTATTCATTTATCTATCCATTTATCAACTTGGGCTATATACAGTTAGGTCCAGAAATATTTGGACAATGACACAATTTTCGCGAGTTGGGCTCTGCATGCCACCACATTGGATTTGAAATGAAACCTCTACAACAGAATTCAAGTGCAGATTGTAACGTTTAATTTGAAGGTTTGAACAAAAGTATCTGATAGAAATTGTAGGAATTGTCACATTTCTTTACAAACACTCCACATTTAAGGAGGTCAAAAGTAATTGGACAAATAAACCAAACCCAAACAAAATATTTTTATTTTCAATATTTTGTTGCGAATCCTTTGGAGGCAATCACTGCCTTAAGTCTGGAACCCATGGACATCACCAAACGCTGGGTTTCCTCCTTCTTAATGCTTTGCCAGGCCTTTACAGCCACAGCCTTCAGGTCTTGCTTGTTTGTGGGTCTTTCCGTCTTAAGTCTGGATTTGAGCAAGTGAAATGCATGCTCAATTGGGTTAAGATCTGGTGATTGACTTGGTTATTGCAGAATGTTCCACTTTTTTGCACTCATGAACTCCTGGGTAGCTTTGGCTGTATGCTTGGGGTCATTGTCCATCTGTACTATGAAGCGCCGTCCGATCAACTTTGCGGCATTTGGCTGAATCTGGGCTGAAAGTATATCCCGGTACACTTCAGAATTCATCCGGCTACTCTTGTCTGCTGTTATGTCATCAATAAACACAGGTGACCCAGTGCCATTGAAAGCCATGCATGCCCATGCCATCACGTTGCCTCCACCATGTTTTACAGAGGATGTGGTGTGCCTTGGATCATGTGCCGTTCCCTTTCTTCTCCAAACTTTTTTCTTCCCATCATTCTGGTACAGGTTGATCTTGGTCTCATCTGTCCATAGAATACTTTTCCAGAACTGAGCTGGCTTCATGAGGTGTTTTTCAGCAAATTTAACTCTGGCCTGTCTATTTTTGGAATTGATGAATGGTTTGCATCTAGATGTGAACCCTTTGTATTTACTTTCATGGAGTCTTCTCTTTACTGTTGACTTAGAGACAGATACACCTACTTCACTGAGAGTGTTCTGGACTTCAGTTGATGTTGTGAACGGGTTCTTCTTCACCAAAGAAAGTATGCGGCGATCATCCACCACTGTTGTCATCCGTGGACGCCCAGGCCTTTTTGAGTTCCCAAGCTCACCAGTCAATTCCTTTTTTCTCAGAATGTACCCGACTGTTGATTTTGCTACTCCAAGCATGTCTGCTATCTCTCTGATGGATTTTTTCTTTTTTTTCAGCCTCAGGATGTTCTGCTTCACCTCAATTGAGAGTTCCTTAGACCACATGTTGTCTGGTCACAGCAACAGCTTCCAAATGCAAAACCACACACCTGTAATCAACCCCAGACGTTTTAACTATTTCATTGATTACAGGTTAACGAGGGAGACGCCTTCAGAGTTAATTGCAGCCCTTAGAGTCCCTTGTCCAATTACTTTTGGTCCCTTGAAAAAGAGGAGGCTATGCATTACAGAGCTATGATTCCTAAACCCTTTCTCCGATTTGGATGTGAAAACTCTCATATTGCAGCTGGGAGTGTGCACTTTCAGCCCATATTATATATATAATTGTATTTCTGAACATGTTTTTGTAAACATCTAAAATAACAAAACTTGTGTCACTGTCCAAATATTTCTGGACCTAACTGTATTAGAAAATGAGAGTACGCATGTCAATTATAAAATAAACATTCCACAAGCACAATGCTTACATTGCAAATATTACACAAGCACAGTGCACATCTCAAACATGTCATACAAGTATAACCCAGAGATTAGACACATCACACAAGCACAGTGCACACTTCAGAAACAATACACAAGCACATCACATAGCAGACACATCACAAAAGCACAACACATTATACACATTACACAAGCACAGCACACACATCACTAATAACACACAAGCTCTGCGCACATATTACACAAGCACAGCACAAACATGAGAAATAATACACAAGTAAAACACATATCAGACACATCACACTAGCAAAGTGTGGACACATCAGGCTCATCACAAAAGCACAACACAGATTAGACACATCACATAAGTACAGTGCACACATCATTAACAACACACAAGCAAAGTACATATCAGACATAACACACAAGAACAGCCCACATTAGACACATAGGGCCTGCCATTCATAAATCTGGCTTAGACCTACTCACTCGAATAATTATGCCCAGTTTTCAATCCACTTGCAGTATAGAATAGAAAAAAAAAATCAACATTTTTTTGTACAAAGATGACATGCATCAAAGTTTGCTTCACTTGCACCATTTCATCTTCACTCGTTGCTTACTTATGCGTATTTTGCCTTATGTTTTGTCTTAAGCAATGAAACAAAGCTTGATGGGTTTGAGAACTGGTGATTGACTCTACCATTATTTTACTTTTTTGCCTTAATAAACTCCTGCATTGCTTTCGCAGGATGTTTTGGGTCATTGTCCATCTATCTGTGAAACGATGTCCAGTCATTACTGCATTTGGTTGAATCTGAGCAGAAAATCTTTCCCTGTACACTTCAGAATTCATCCAGCTGCTTCTGTCTTCAGTCACATCATCAATAACCACTAGTGCCCCAGGGCCATTGTTAGCCCTGCATGCCTGGCCATCACACCGCCTCCGCCATGTGTTACAGAGGATGTTCTGTGCTCTGGATCATGAACCGTTCCAAGTCTTCTCCAGACTTTCTTCTTCCCATCATTCTGGTACGGGTTGATCTTGGTATCATCTGTCCTCTGCTGCTTTTCCAGAACTGGGCGACTTCTTTAGATGTTTTTTTGCAAAGTCTAATCATCTGGCCTTTCTATATTTAAGGCTGATTAATGGTTTGCACCTAGTGGTGAACCCTCTGTATTTGCTCTCATGACATCTTCTCTTTATAGTAGACTCAGACACTGAAACACTGACTTCTTGAAGAGTGTTCTTCACTTGGGTGGATGATGTGAAGGGGTTTTTCTTCACCATGGAAAGGATTCTGTGTTCATCCACCACTGTTGTCTTCCAAGGATGTCCAGGCCATTTTGATTTCCCAAGCTCACCAGTACACTCTCTTTTTTTAGTTACAAAATGAACCAAACTGGTGATTTGTCTTCTCCTAACATTCCTGCACTATCTGATGGATTTCTACTTTTTTCAGCCTAATGATGATCTGTTTCTCTTCTACTGAGAGCTCCTTTACCCGCATGTTGTGGGTTCACAGCAACAGCTTCCAAATGCAAATGCCACACCTGGAATCAGCTCCAGACCTTTTACCTGCGTAATTGAAGATGGATAAACAAGGGAATACAGCCTAGTAAAGAGTTTTTAAGATAATAGTCCCTTGAAAAAGAAACAGCTACATATGAAAGAGATGTAATTACTAAACCCTTACTCCAATTAGGATGTGAATATCCTCAAATTAAAGCTGAGAATCTGCACTTTAAGCCCAGATTGATTATATAACTGTATCTTGATTATGTTTTGGTAAACAGCTAAAATGCCAAAACCTGTATCACTGTCCAAATATTTCTGGACACTACTGTATACCTGTTGTGTCTCATAAATGGAAGTTGATGGTGATGACAGTTTCCCACAATTTGCTTAGCTCACAAAAAATGGCCAAATCACATGACTCTTTATAATAATGTGTGTTCTCCTACAGCTTTGCTCAGACTGTGGTGGAGGTGGCACAATACGCTGTCCAAATTGTAACGGATCGAGAAAGGTAAGTAGTAGAATATAATATGGCACATTCATAAGAAATAGAAATATAAAAATATCCAAATCTGTAATTTCACAATGTGTGATTGGGGTGTCTACGCGTTTCATGTGTTATGACATCTCACTCTGATCTGGAGTATCTAATCCTATGAAGTGTGATACTGTTTGCTGAACTGTGTAGCTAATCCTACGGTGTATAATGCTGTGTGCTGAGCCGTGTATCTAATCATTTGATGTGTGATAATGTCTGATGAGCTGTGTATCTAATCCTGTCGTGTGTGATACTGTCCGCTGAGCTATGTATCTACTTTTGTAAGGTATGATACTGACTGCTGAGCTGTGTATCTAATACTTTTGTGTGATATATAGAGGTGTATATGAAAATCATGGAAGCCCCATAACAAGAGTCCTAACTCTTTTCCACTCCACACTCCCCCCAAAAATATTCAGGAGAGTAGGCGGGATCATACCAATTTTTGAAAACAGGGAGAGGGACATGTATTGCAGCTCTTATTGTGCCCATAATGATGTCCCTTAGTAATTTCACCAATTAAAAAAAGCCTTTTCATGGCCCTTATAGGGTATGATGTCTCCAAAAATGCCCCTTCACACAGCATAATACACCCACAGTGACTTCACATCCACACACAGTATGATTACCCCACAGTACCTTCAGCAAAGAATGAAGCTCCAACAGTGCCCCAATACAGAATAAGACCTACAACAGCATAATGCCCCTAACGTCCTCTCCACACCCACAGTATAATGACCCCACAGCCCCCACACATTATGATAGCCCTACATCCCCACACAGTATGATGACCCCACAGGCTATCACACAGTATGATACTCCCTGCACACAGTATGTTAATCATACAACCCCCACACAGTGCCCCAATACAGAATAAGACCTACAACAGCATAATGCCCCTAAAGTCCTCTCCACACCCACAGTTTGATGACCCCACAGCCCCCAAACATTATGATAGCCCTATATCCCCACACAGTATGATGACCCCACAGCCACCATACAGTATGATGACCCCACAGCCCCTCACACAGTATGATGACCCCATAGCCCCTCACATAGTATGATGACCCCATAGCCCCTCACATAGTATGATAACTGCACAGGCTCCCACACAGTATGATGACCCCACAGCCACCATACAGTATGATGACCCCACAGCCCCTCACACAGTATGATGACCCCATAGCCCCTCACATAGTATGATGACCCCATAGCCCCTCACATAGTATGATGACCCCATAGCCCCTCACATAGTATGATGACTGCACAGGCTCCCACACAGTATGATGACCCCCACAGCCACCATACAGTATGATGACCCCACAGCCACCATACAGTATGATGACCCCACAGCCCCTCACACAGTATGATGACCCCATAGCCCCTCACATAGTATGATGACCCCATAGCCCCTCACATAGTATGATGACTGCACAGGCTCCCACACAGTATGATGACCCCACAGCCACCATACAGTATGATGACCCCACAGCCCCTCACACAGTATGATGACCCCATAGCCCCTCACATAGTATGATGACCCCATAGCCCCTCACATAGTATGATGACTGCACAGGCTCTCACACAGTATGATGACCTCACAGCCACCATACAGTATGATGACCCCACAGCCCCAACACAGTATGATTACCCCACAGCACCTCACACAGTATGATGCCCCCACACAGTTTGATGACCCCATAAACCCTCACACAGTATGAGGACCTCACAGCCCCTCACACAGTATGATGATCCCACAGCCCTTCACACAGTATGATGACCCCACAGCCCTTCACACAGTATGATGACCCCACAGCCCCTCACACAGTACGATGACCCCACAGCCCCTCACACAGTACGATGACTCCACAGCCCCTCACACAGTACGATGACCCCACAGCCCCTCACACAGTATGATGACCCCACAGCCCATCACACAGTATGATGACCTCACAGCCCATCACACAGTATGATCTCCCCACAGCCTTAAATACACTATTATGTCACCACAGCCCTACACAGTGTGATTACCCATAGTCTCCAACAGTATTATAGTCCCTACATCCCTATACACGGTATGATGACATCAGAGCCCCTCTAGAAAAGTATGAACCTACAACAGTGCTCCAATAGAGAGTAATGCCCACAACAGCATAAAGGCCCTAAAGTCCTACACACACACGCACACACACACACACATACACACACACACACACTATGATCACCTCACAGCCACGAACACTGTATGGTGATCCTTCAGCCCCCTAACCAGTATGATAAACCCACAACCCTCCACACAATATGATGACCCCACAACTTCCTGCACAGTATGATGACCACTCAGCCGCCCACACTGTATGATTACCCAACAACCTCCCAACAGTATGATAGCCCCTATACCTCTACACACAGTATGACTACACCACAGCCCCCACACAGTATGATGACCCCCACTGCCCCCTACAATATCATGATTCCTCAGTCTGCCACACAGTATAATGACCCCACAACCCCCCCACACAGTATGTTGACCCCACAGTTCCACCACACATTATGATTGATCCCATTGCCCCACCAAACAGTATGATACCCCAACAGAGAATAAAAAATACTAGTTACCTTGCCCCATGTCCACCAATGCGCCGGTATGGGCTGTGCAGTGTGCAGACCCAGGCTCTTTCCAGCCGGCACAGCCTAGCCTTCATCTGCCTGTTGTGCTGAGTCTCAAAAACACAGATTGAATTGTGCAGCAGGAAACTAAAGGGTACTTTACACGCTGCGATATCGCTAGCGAGTGTACCCGCCCCCGTCGGTTGTGCGACACGGGCAAATCGCTGCCTGTGGCGCACAACATCGCTTACACCCATCACACTACTTATCTGCCTAGTGACGTCGCTGTGATCCGCGAACCACCTCCTTTCTAAGGGGGCGGTTCGTTCGGCGTCACAGCGACGTCACTAAATGGCCGCCCAATAGCAGAGGAGGGGCGGAGATGAGCGGGACGTAACATGCCGCCCACCTCCTTCCTTTCTCATTGCCGGCGGGACGCAGGTACAGTGAGTTTCCTCGTTCCTCCGGTGTCACACATAGCGATGTGTGCTGCCGCAGGAACCTCGCTACTTACCTGTCAACGATTTTTGGTGTTGGAGCGACCTCTCCAATACCAACGATTTTTACCTCTTTTGTGATCGTTTTAGGTCGCTCAGAGGTGTTACACGCTGCGATGTCGCTAACGGCGCCGGATGTGCATCACAAACACCGTGACCCCGACGATATATCGTTAGCGATGTCGCAGCGTGTAAAGTACCCTTAACAGTTCCCTGCTACCCAATTCTATTCAACAGTTGAAATTGTGAAGAGGGTCTGTGGAGTAAGGGAGCTGGTGTCACTCACCACTGGGGAAAAAAATAACATTGTAAAGTGCAAGAATTCTTTAAGACAGTGTCTGTGATCCAACCTCTCTTCTCTATGCTTTGTACATAGATAGATTGCATGGTGTGCTTTGGTTCTGGTGAAAACTTCCAAGGCACAATGGGCCTCACCTGCACTGGAACTGGACAAACAATGTGAGTCTCCATCTATTTTTTATTATAGCCTCATCATCTAGTATCACAACAATGCTATTAGTTTACATTTATAACTTTGCACATTACCTGTTTCTTGCTTTGTGTTTTACATATTGGTTTCTCAAGTAAGTTACAATTTTAATTGTTTCAGGAGCAAAAATTGTAAGTTGAAATTATTGTAACTTTGGGCCATAACTGCATTATTAATTCAAAAGCCCCAAAATGTTACCCCAAAATAACACTAACTGAAGAATAAAGACAAGTGAATCAGCTAACATAGATAATGCAAGTCCTCATATAGAACAGTTACGAAGAGTCTTGTGCAGTAATAGTATACAAGAAAAAGACAAGAGGCACCGACATCTGGTGTCCAAGTTAGCAATTCACAGGTACAGATAAAGAGCAGGACTAGACATACAGTGTGTCCACCCATATCCTGTCCACCGCCATTAACTTGAGAACAGCAGCAACTGTAGGCATAGAAGTGGTGTCTAGGTATAGTAAAGTAGCCATGCTCTACGCATTGAACCCACCTATAGCGCCACCTGGTGAAAAACAACGGATTTAGCATTTTTATCTCAAAAACGGAACGAGATAGAGAAAAAAAGTGAATTACAAAGTTGTAGGGCATCATCAATTCAATACGAATCGACACCTTGCATATAGAAAAGCAATGATTAGAATGTGTAAAACGAGGAATTACCCTATTATGTAAATAAGTGTGCCACGTCATACTTGACGAAATACTGTAGGCTGCTAACAGTACATACTGTACAGTAAATGGGATTGTTCAATGGGTTGCCCAACAGACCTCTGTCACGCTGTTCTCTCCAGCGCGACTCATCCGTGTTTAAACACTGGTGAGAACAGCGTGACAGAGGTCTGTTGGGCAACCCTTTGAACAACCCCATTTACTGTACAGTATGTACTGTTAGCAGTCTACATCACAGCTTTTCTATATGCAAGGTGTCGATTAGTATTGAATTGATGATGCCCTACAACTTTGTAATTCCCTTTTTTTCTCTATCTCGTTCCGTTTTCGAGATAAAATGCTAACTCCGTTGTTTTCCACCAGGTGGCGCTATAGATGGTTTCATTGCGTAGCGCATGGCTACTTTACTTTACCTAGACACCACTTCTATGCCTATAGCTGCCGCCGTTCTCAAGTTAATGGCGGTGGACAGGATATGGGTGGACACACTGTATACCAGGGGTGGGCAATTCATTTTCCCATGGGGCCGCATGAGAAATTGGGATGGTTTTAGAGGGCCGGACTAATATAATTAACTCGGTTCTACATCTTTTTTTATATATACATATATATATATATATATATATATATATAATATAATATACGGTATATACATTTACACACACGCATATATATACTGTGATACTGTGTGTGTATATAATATATATACACATACACACACTGTATACATACATGCACACACAATCCCCATATACTACATCACTACACCCGCCAAATACAACACCTGTAATATACATCACTACATCCCTATACACTACACCTGTAATAAACTACACCTCTATATACTATACCACTATATACTACACCACTACACCCCTATATACACCTGTATCATACTACACCAGACGGGGAACGAGACAGACGGGGACCGAGACAGACGGGGAACGAGACAGACGGGGAACGAGACAGACAGGGAACGAGACAGACGGGGAACGAGACAGACGGGGAATGAGACAGATGGGGAACGAGACAGACCTGGAAAGAGACAGACCTGGAAAGAGACAGACCTAGAACAAGACAGACCTAGAACAAGACAGACGGGGAACGAGACACGGGGAACGAGACAGACGGGGAACGAGACACGGGGAACGAGACAGACGGGGAACGAGACACGGGGAACGAGACAGACGGGGAACGAGACAGACCTGGAAAGAGACAGACCTAGAACAAGACAGACCTAGAACGAGACAGACGGGGAACGAGACAGATGGGGAACGAGACAGATGGGGAACGAGACAGATGGGGAACGAGACAAACCTGCAAAGAGACAGACGGGGAAAGAGACAGACCTGAAAGAGACAGACGGGGAAAGAGACAGACGGGGAAAGAGACAGACGGGGAAAGACAGAGATGGGGAAAGACACAGACCTGAAAAGAGACAGACCTAGAATGAGACAGACAGGGAAAGAGACAGACAGACACAGAGATAGAGAGACAGACAGATAGACACAGACAGAGTGATAGACACAAAAAAAAATCAAATCTTTATTTTTATAGAGCGCTAACATATTCTGCAGCGCTTTACATACATCAGGAACACTGTCCCCATTGGGGCTCACAATCTAAAGTCCCTATCTGTATGTCTTTGGAGTGTGGGAGGAAACCGGAGTGCCCGGAGGTAACCCACGCAAACACGGGGAGAACATACAAACTCCTTGCAGATGGTGTCCTTGGTGGGATTTGAAACCCAGGACCCCAGCACTGCAAGACTGCAGTGCTAACCACTGAGCCACCGTGCCGCCAGTGACATGGATCACAGACAGACATGGATAGAGACAGACACACAGACAGAGACTGGGAGAGATAGAGAGTCAGTTACTATCCCAGGCAGCGCCCAGGTTCTACAGCTAGTTATCATATACGGTAATATGAGAGATGTACAATGTAATATTATTTAATATTAAGTCAATTACATGTAAGTGATGGAGGTATGAATTTCTATATTCCTTATGCTGATGTTTGTTTGACATCATCATAATGTATTGGTACTTTAGCCACACGTATTAGATTACAGTATGTTTGCTAATATATACCTTTTTGTCGATATCTATGTTGTTTACCAGGTAATTCTGTAGTTATTGATGGTTATTTGATATAACTGTACTGCACTAACACTTTATTTATATTTGTTTGACTACTTACCTGGTATATCTCTTTGCTAATACATACCTTTTTGTAGATATCTCTGCACTTTATTAGGTAATTCTATTGGTATTGATGCTTATTTGACATCGCTATTCTGCACTAGCACTTTATATTTGTTTAACTACAGCCTGGTTTAATCTTTTGCTGATACAGTCATCATTATAATTAGGTATTTGCAGATGTTATTTGGGCATCTCTATTTTCCCTGAAAGTAAAGTGATTCTGGGTGATGTATGTTCAGGCGCCTGTAATATTGCCATACTGTCACTAACCTAGCACCAGCTTTATTTTTCTACAGATGCTATACATGTACTGCCAGGGGCAACATAAAGTGCCCCAATTGCTCAGGGCAAGGGAAACTAATTACCTTTTTGGAGATGAAAATAAAATGGTGAGAACACAAATGAATTTTTCCTGTAAACTTATATCAGATGTTTTCAATTGTGTACCATGGCTATTTAAGATGGCCATCAATGTGTGTAACCTTATGTACCTGAGGAAGGGGGGCGGTCCATCCCTGAAACGCGTAGTGCTTATAAAATATTCCTATTGGTTTGACTTACTCTTGCATGCAACACCTGATTTATCCACTTTTTTTTTTTACCTCATTTCAACTATTGTCCATCAACACATTGTATTAAAATAGTGTACACTGGGATGTAAAAGTTTGGACACCCCTGATCAAAAATACTGTTATTGTAAACAGTTAAGCAAGTTGAAGATGAAATGATGTCTAAAAGGCATAAAGGCAAAGATGACACATTTCCTTTGTATTTTAGGCAGAAAAAAAAAAACATTTTAATTTTTTACATTTTAAAAATTACTAAAAGGAAAATGGATCAATGCAAACATTTTTGCACCCTTGGAGATTTGTTTGCTTGACCAAGGTTTTAGACCTTGATTAGCTTGTTATGGTTATGACTTGTTCACTATCATGGTTAGGTGATGCAAATTTCACAGCTTTATAAAATACCAGCCTCCTCTAACCTTGTGCCAAAAAGCAGCAGCCATGGGGTCTACTAAACAGCTGCCTAGCACTCTGAAAATGAAAATGGTGGAGGCCCACAAAGCTGGAGACTGCTATAAGAAGATAGCAAAGCACTTTCAAGTTCCCCTTTCCTTATTTAGAAATGTAATTAAGAAAAGTCAGTTACCTCAGGAACAGTGGAGGTGAAAATCAGGTCTGGAAGACCAGGCAACATTTTTGTGAGAGCTGCTGGTAGGATTACTAGTGAGGCAAATCAGAATCCCTGTGTGACTGCAAAAGACCTTCAGGAAGATTTAGCAGACTCTGGAGTTGTGGTTCATTATTCTACTGCTCAGAGACACCTGCACAAATATGGCCTTCATTGAAGACCCATCAGAAGAAAACCTCTCCTGTATTCTCACCAGGAAATTCAGTGTCAGAAATATGCAAAAGAACATCTAAACAAGATGATGCATTTTGGAAACCAGTCCTGTGGAGCGATGAGGTTAAACTAGAACTCTTTGAAAACAATGATCAAATGTATGTGTGGAGGAAAAAAGGACACAAAATTTCAGGAAAGGAACATCTCACCAACCATTAAGCATGGGGAGCCTATTCACACAGCAACTTAGCTATTGAGAAAGTAAAATTTAATATAAACGTTATTGTATATAAATCTTGAAAAAATTATTCAATTACTTTATGTGAATGAAGAGATATACACAAGGAGTAGTGCTAAACAAAAGGAGAAGATGTGTAAATGTGACAGGTTGACAAGAAGGTAAGTATCTGTTTGGTTAACATAGACTCTGCAAGATTGCATGTGAGGCAAGTGTGAATATGTATGTGTATCCAGCAAGATATATTGAGCAGAACAGTATCCTTGGGGTAAAAAGACTAAACTATAGACATCTCCTCCTAATGGAATGGCGCCAAGTCTCTACGCACGTTTCTGACGAAGGCTAACTCCGAAACGTGCGTTGTGTAAATTCCAGGTGAGAGGTGTAGGAAGATTGTTGATGGTTGCAAGAAGTGATTGATTGCAGTTATTTATTCCAATGGTTGTGCAACCAAATATTAAATTGAGGCTGCCAACAATTTTGTCCCGCCCATTTTGTTTTTGTGTGAAATTATGTCCAATTTGCTTTCATTTCTCTATTGTTTTGTAATTTTCCAATACACAGAAAAGAAATAAACACTTGTAGAACAAAATGTGTTATTGCAATAATTTTCTGGGAGAAATACATTTTTTTGGAACAAGTTCAAGAGTGCCAACACTTTCAGCCGTGACTGTGTTTTCACCAATCATTTTCCTATTGATTAACCATGTGATTATTTGATAGAACAAAATAAAACACCATTATGGGTTTATGTGATCAATAGCTATTTAGCGTTTTAAGTCTTTTGAATCTTTGGTTTCAGCCACAATAAACATTAATTATTTTAGGTGATCCTTTTTGCATACTTTTTTTTAGTTATTTTTGTTTTTACACAATCTAAATCAAGAATTTCAGCTATATAGTGCACCAAGATGATATTTAGGAAGGAAACACTGGTCCATCATCTGTCAAATCTGTGCCATTTCGATAATGGCCTTTATCCAGCACTCAGACATTCTATAGCAGTTACCGTGATATTTCCTAACAGTAGTGAGCTCTACAACCGTGCCAGGCTGCAAGTCTTGTACTGTAGGGCCACTGTCAACTTTTTGGACCAATGGCCTATTCTCGCTGCCTCAGATTCCTAGAATGCATCTCAAGTCCCTTCTATACTGTTGATCGGTCGTCCATGCCCTTTATTCACACAATCAGGAAGTTCTGCACCATTATCTAGGCCTCCTGGCCTTCAGCTCACCCGATCGAAGTCCATCTCATTAGTTAAGCCTACAGGCCTGCTGCTCTCCTGAGTGATAGTCCATCTCTTTAATTAGGCCTCCTGCTCACCTGAGCAGTAGTCACCTCTGTAAAACTCCACCTTCTGTGGCCTGCTCTCCCAGCCAAGATCACACACAGGTGCCGTCATTCCTTGGGGTGATGCATATCTTGATGATGTTGTGAGAGCCGGACTATCCATCCGCACAAGCTCTGCTCTTTGGAATAATGGCATCTGCATGAGTTGTCAGTGTCTGTGAACTGCTCGCTCATGCACCATCATTCCCGTGGGTGGTGCATGTGCAGATGGCTAATCTGGCTCTCGCAACGTCATCAAGACAATATATTACCTCCTTCTACAGTTTCATTATTTGCACTTTTTCAGGACTTTGAACTCATTCACTCGCAGACAGCACATTCATTGCCCCTCGCTGGCACATCAGTTGAGTACAGTTGTCTATGATTCTGCCCGGCATACTGACTAGGGCAACAACGCATAGATGAAGCCTATAATACTGGCGCTACAGTTGCCAACCAAAACTCTCCTGACTATAGCCCACTGAGGGCAGGAGATTTAGGCTGAGGCCACACAGGGTTATGTGTGATCCTCGCATGACACTTGGCTCATGCTCGCAGCACAGCGGGAGCCAAGTGTCATGCGACTGTGGTTCGATCATGCGATCAAGCTACAGCTACGGGGGGTGGGCCGGCACTGAGGAGGAGAGGGAGGGATTTATCGCCCTCTCTCCTCCGTTTCCGGCTGATGCGAGAATCGCACTACACTCGCGTGACACTGGTGTAATGCGAGTGCAGTGCGATATTTCTTTCGCCCCCATAGACTTGAATGGGTGCGAGTGAAACAAGCTCGCATTGCACCTGCTGCATGCTGAGACTGTTTTATCGGTCCGATTAGGGCTGAGAAAATATTAGCTCATGGGTGCTGGCACATAGAGTAATATTGGTCCGAGTGGAATGCTATTTTTTTATCGCATTACACTTGCTTCATATTCCTCGCCGTGTCTCCTAGGCCTTAATATAGGAACTGTTCAGTCTCTAGACTAGAGGTGGCGGGCGATGTTTCAACCTCCTTGCAGGCAGATGTGCATGATTTTGCCCTAATGCATATATACAAGATGTTGAATTAACTAATGAAAACAATGCAACCGTGCACAAACCAACCATTCCTGTTCCTTTTTCTTCAGGAAAATCCTGGAGCCTTGTGAGGTTTTGATCAGGGATCACACAGAATTGCTTGACAATCGTTTCCATAAAGTGTCGGGACACATTATCTTCTCAGATGAGGATACCCAGGTGAGATAAATGTGATAGTATTCACAAGGAGCAAGATGGAAAAGAAAGTTATTGAAGACCTGATATAATCTGGAGTGCACTCTTTGAGGTTGATGTAGAGGTGCAAGTAGGGAATAGTGATTCTCTTGGTAGTAGATATATAGTATGACCGCACGCTGTTTTTCTATGTAAATAAAGTATTTTATTCCAATAAAGTGTTTCCACAGTAGAAAAAATGGACATATCGGTTCCGTACTGCAGGGACAAAATTCAGATGTTTCAACTCTCTCAAGTTCTTTTAACGTAGTCGCAATGAGAAATCATGGAACTTGGTATATTTGTCACGAGGACTATGGAGATTGTGGGACCCTCGAGCTAGAGGCTTTCTGCTTTCTTTAATCTCAGTGATACCCCTAAAGGTGGGGATACCTGAGTCGTCTTCCTAGCCCTGCTCCTGACCAGCTCTGATGTTATACCCCCTCCCCCAGGGGGGCCGGTACGGGAGTGGAATTTTAATTTAACCCACATAAATAGACAGACAGGCGAAACTAAAAGTCTGCCACACAGAGGTATAAGACATTATGTGATAAGAAGGAAAACAAGGGCAGGGTGGAAACAACAAGACAACGGGTAAACTCCACAACAATTCCACGCACAAAGCAACTCTTTCTCCAGCAAGTCTGGGACACCACAGCACATAGACCAACACAGAATAAACTATAGTTGGCATAGGTAGAGTATTTCCTCCAGCATAAATATGAGAGGAGCAGGTGTGATTGGCTTCCTTACAACATGTGATGAAAGAAGCCTAACAAGCAGGCTAGCAGAGGTTAATTCTTGCTAGCCTGTCTATAAGCAGACAGCAGGTAATGCCCGAGTCTGCCTGTGTTGATCAGAGACACCCGAGAAACTATTGGGCAGCTTGTCAGAATCTGCAATGTGAACAGAATCTGATGCCACCATGACACTCGGCGAGTATTGTGCAAAACTCCGTGTGACAATATTCCAATGTAGTATTAGAATAGATATACACTGGATATACCGTGTCAAGGAATATGCTTGATGACCTAAGAGACACCTTTTAGAAAATCAGAAGTGTTGCTCCTTAGCTATGCAAATGCAGCTTACCTACTAAGCGGAGAAGCAATTGTCTATGGGTTCACTGTGTGACAAGTTTTTCAAGCTTCAGGAAATGCTAATTGTCTGTTTTAAAGAATTTTTTTGGTATTTTTTTGTACATTTTTTACTTTTTTTTTTTATATTTTTGGCTTTTTTTGACGAACACCCAGGAATTTTTGGAACTTTCCCAATTACTTTTTTTTTGCAGTTTACAGTTGTTTCATAGCAAAAGATGCCTGAAAAATAGTCCGGAAACCTGAAGCTTATAAATAATAATAAGGATGAATAGGAACAGTCTTTCAAGTATTTTTTAGTGATTTTTTTTTAGAGTGGAAAAAAGCTGGAAAGATCTGCAATGTGAACATACCAGTAGGTTGCATTTCCATTGGCCAATAATTGGGAACTTATTTCTTGATATAATCGTGCAGTGTAGACACCGATGAATAAGCACAACACTTTTTTGTTGCGTCAAATCATTTATCTTGCTTGAAAATCATTGTTCTCATCCTCTTGTGCAGACGTGTGATGTGCTGCTGACAGCAATGGCAGCTAATACGTGCGTTCAGAATAATTGTATGAATATAAATAATCCTTCTGTGCACATGGGACATGGTCGACCTGTTTAAGCAGGCCATTAAAGTGCACCAGTCACCAGGATTTTCCTATATAACCTAAAGCCAGTGCTATACTGGTACTATCAGGCTGATTCTATACCTACATTTAGTTGTCAGCTAGGATGTATAGGTTTTGAAACACAAGCAAGTAAAGTTTGTAAAATCAGCAGCTTGTTGAGTGACAGCAGCTGCAGCAGCTGATAGCTGGCAGATATGCATAGTTATCCCCTCCCCCTATTACTTATGCTAATTTTATTATGCAATCCTTTTAGTTTGTGACTAAAAGGACCTGTGCTGATGTCATACCCATGTGACCAGAAGGGGCAGGGCCTCAGCCAACAGGAAAAATGTAGCTTCCTGGTATCAGCTATGTTGGCTGAGGTCCCACCCCTTATGGTCATATGGGTATGACATCAGCACAGGTCCTTTTAGTCACAAACTAAAAAGATTGTATAATAGAATTAGCATAAATAACAGATAGAGGGAGGAACAACAGGCAGGGGGAGGGGATAAGTATGAATACTACCCCCAGATATTATCTGATCCTCAGCTGCTGTCACTCAACAAGCTGTTGATTTTATAATCTTTACTTGCTTGCGTTTCAAAACCTAAACATCTGAGCTGACCACTACAGGTATGTATAGAATCAGCCTGATAGTGCCGGTATAGCACTGGCTTTATGTTATATAGGAAAATCCTGGTGATTAGTGTGCTTTAAATGGCTGTGACCATATAAATAAATCTCACAATTGTTAAAAAAATCTTTTGGTTGTAGGTTGAAACACTCACCACATTCTCTGAGGAGTCAATTAATCAAGCGTCTCGGGAGAGCATTGAGCAGCACGCGGCCTTGATTCCTGATAATACCAGGATCGTGAGACATGTAAATGGGAAAATGGACTCAAATAACAACTCTGTTTTCCCAAAGCAAAGAATCAAATTCCAAGACGTCAACCCAATGTCAGTGTCAAGGTTTTTTGAGTACAGGTCTGCGGCCATTGCTTCCAGTATACAGACTTCTCACTGTCTTTCTCTAATTTTCACTCTCCTTTAGCGTCAAGAAGTTGAGTCTCTGCCTTTCTGCAGAGTCCATTATACCTGGAGGGGAAAGCAGAGAGAATATTTTGTTTATGGAAAGGAGAATAAAGCTTTCTGTGAAAACTACCCCAAAAAATGCTGCTGCGCGATCATGTGACCAGAGCAAGAAAAACAGCCGAAATCCGCACAACCCGGAAGGAAGCTCGAGGGTTGTCGTCCCAATGTGTGAAGATTTTGGGGTGCATTATACGCATTTACTAATGTATCTAATATTTTATTATACTCGATCCTCATTAATCAAAGAGAAAATACTCATAGAATTGCAAATATCACATTCAGGAATTACGTTTTGATAATTTATCTGTTCCATGTCTGAGAAATGTCTGGTAGTATCCACAAAAGTCCGGCAAATACCTCTGGACACTACGGTCATATCTGTCATGGCAAGATGGAGAGGAAAGAGTTATATTCCTGCACTTCTCATGACGTGTTAATGGAAGCACAGTGCATAAATCAGGAAACTTATTATTTTATCTTAGGTGGAGGTACCCTTTAAATAGTTTATTAACCAGTAATTGTGTTAATGTAACATTCATTGTAATCAAGAACACAATGTAACTGATCAGTAATAAAAGAGATATGTTTAAATGATATTTGAGTGTGAATTACAGATCTATTATCACTTTCAAGAAATGATCACCCCCCAGATCAGAACCAAAGAGAGAAGTCGTCCCCATATAAGTGCAGAGTACAGTGGAACCTTGGTTTAAGAGTAACTTGGTTTGAGAGCGTTTTGTAAGACAAGCAAAGCTTTTTAAAAATTTGTAACTTGGTTTAAGAGCAATGTTTTGCAATAAGAGCAAATTCCCACCGTGTACACGTCCGGTTCTGTCCTTTCACCGCGTTCTGACCCGCTTTGGAGGTAACTTTCTGTAAATATGTACTGTTTACTGTACACAGTATACCATTGCACAGTACAAACAAAAAAATTTTTTATCCGGCTCACCCGCTCAATGGAGACCGCTGACTCCTGGACCGTGCACGGAGGAAAAAGTCGGCAAGGCTTGCACCAATAATTCAAAGGGAAATCCAGCAATCCAGTCCAAGGAATTTTTTCTTAAAATCACATATTCTTTACTATAGATTCATGTTAAAACAGTCCAAGACAGGGTTGATTTTAGCCCAAGAGAGGACGCGTTTCGAACGTGATGTTCTTAATCTGACAGATTAAGAACATCACGTTCGAAACGTGTCCTCTCTTGGGCTAAAATCGACCCTGTCTTGGACTGTTTTAACATGAATCTATAGTAAAGAATATGTGAGTTTAAGAAAAAATTCCTTGGACTGAATTGCTGGATTTCCCTTTGAATTATCATTGCACAGTACAGTATATACTATAGCATTTCTATCAATTTACATTTGTGTATACAGTACTTTACTCTTTTGGCTAACCAGTGCAGCACATTGCTTGTAATGTGCATCCCGCACACCGACAATTCTATTGCAAGCTAATGTACAGTTTAATTTATTTTACATGCTTTTTGTTGTACTGTACAATATTTTGTATTAGCATACAGTAATGATTTTATATGAATACAGTACATTATTATGTAGAACTGTAATATGTTTGTATAAATATACTAAATATTTTTGGGTTGTGGAGCGAATTGTCTGCATTTCAATTATTTCCTATGGGAAAATTCGCTTTGATATAAGAGTAAACTTGGTTTAAGAGCACGATCCCAGGATCAATTATGCTCGTAATACAAGGTTCCACTGTATTTCTATTACAAGTTGGAAAACTGCTGTCAAGAATGAAAACTTCCCAATTCTATGTAGTCAGCGTTCCGCTATGGGTGCTACTTAGTAGCTACATGTTTCTGGCATTTGTTTTGTTCCACTCCTCTATCCAGGAGCGACTCCAGGTTTAAGTGGGCCCCGGACATAAAAAAAGTCTCAGTGGGCCCCATGTACACGCAGACATTCACCTACACAGATACGTACAGTACATACACAAAGAAGAGGGGAGCCAGCACTGCTTATGAGTGGCTTGCAACAATGAAAAAATAAAAAGTGTAAAATTCACAAATTCATTCCTACTGTAACAATTCAATGAGATTTTTTGCAAATTATTGATCAATGATTTGAGCCCCCCTGCCCCGTCACGGCAAATCTCTATAGGGGGGTCCCTACACTATGTTATAAAATGAGATTTGCCGTGACGTGGCGAGGTAGCTCAAGAAATTGCAATTTTTTGCCAAAAATCTCAAAATTTTTATAACAAGTACAGTTTGGAATTTTTAGTGCTGAAGTGCACATTTAGTGCTGCCTTTTTGTTTTTTCTTCATTGTACAGTACATACAGTATACAGTGAAGGAGATAAGTACTGTATTTGATCCATTGCTGATTTTGTAAGTTTGCCCACCGACAAAGATGTGAACAGTCTATAATTTAAAGGGTAGCTTAATTTTAACAGTGAGAGATAGAATATCAAAAATAAAAATCACATTGTATAAATTATATAAATTTATTTGCATTTTGCAGAGAGAAATAAGTATTTGATCCCCTACCAACCATTAAGAGTTCTGGCTCCTACAGACACTAAGGGGGGTGTTACACGCAGCGATATCGCTGGTGAAAGCACCCACCCCCGTTGTTTGTGCGTCACAGGCAAATCGCTGCCCGTGGCGCACAATATCGTTCGGAGCCATCACACGGACTTACCTGCTTAGCGACGTCACTGTTACCGGCGAACCGCCTCCTTTCTGTTCGTGCGGCGTCACAGTGGCGTCACTAAGCGGCCGCCCAATAGAAGCGGAAGGGCGGAGATGAGCGGGGCGTAACATCCCGCCCACCTCCTTCCTTCCGCATTGCCGGCGGCCGCAGGTAAGCTGCAGTTCGTCGTTCCCGAGGTGTCACACATAGCGATGTGTGCTGCCTCGGGAATGACGAACAACCTGCGTGCTCAACAATCAACGATTTTTTAAAAAAGAACGACGTGTTAACGATGGATGATTTGGTGAGTATTTTCCATCACTAACAGTCGTTCGTACATGTCACACGCAACGACGTCGCTAACGATGCCGGATGTGCGTCACAGAATCCGTGACCTCAGCGATTTATCGTTAATACGTCGCTGCATGTGACAGGGCCTTTAGACTTCTAATCAACTCATTACCTGCATTAAACACAGCTGTCTTACATTGTCATCTGTATATAAGATTCCTGTCCATAAAATCAATCAGTCAGGCGCTAACATGATTTTGCAGAGAGAAATAAGTATTTGATCCCGCTGGCAAACAAGACTTAATATTTCGTGCCAAAATCCTTGTTGGCAGCACAGCAGTCAGACGGTTTTTGTAGTTTATGATGAGGTTTGAGCACATGTCAAGAGGAATTTTGCTCCACTCCTCTTTGCAGATCATTTCTAAAATATTAAGATTTTGAGGCTGTTGCTTGGCAACTTGAAGCTTCAGCTCCTCCATACCTTTTCTATTGGATTAAGGTCTGGAGACTGACTAGGCCACTCCATGACCTTATTGTGCTTTTTTTGAGCCACTCTTTTGTTGCCTTGGCTGTATCTTTTGGGTCATTGTCGTGCTGGAAGACCCAGCCACGACCCATTTTTAATGTCCTGGTGGAGGGAATGAGGTTGTCACTCAGGATTTTACAGTACATGGCTCCATCCATTGTCCCATTGATGCGGTGAAGTAGTCCTGTGCTCTTAGCAGAGAAACACCCCCAAAACATAATGTTTCCACCTCCATGTTTGACAGTTGGAACGGTGTTCTTTGGGTCATAGACAGCATTTCTCTTCCTCCAAACACTGCGAGTTAAAGCCAAAAAGCTAAATTTTTGTCTCACCTGACCAGAGCACCTTCTCCCAATTACTCTCAGAATCATCAAGGTGGTCATTGGCAAACTTCAGATGGGCCGGCTGCACATGGGCCTTCTTAAGATGGGCTGGCTGCACATGGGTCTTCTTCAGACGGCCGACCGCACATGGGCCTTCTTCAGACGGGTTGGCTGCACATGTGCCTTCTTCAGAAGGGCCGGCTGCACATGGACCTTCTTCAGACGGGCCGGCTGCACTTGGGCCTTCTTCAGACGGGCCGGCTGCACGTGGGCCTCTTCAGACGGGCCGGCTACACATGGGCCTTCTTCAGACGGGCCGGCTGCACATGGGCCTTCTTCAGACGGGCCGGCTGCACATGGGCCTTCTTCAGGAATTTAATCCATATCGGCGTAATGTGTTACCAATGGTTTTCTTGGTGACAGTGGTCCCAGCATTAACAAGTAGTTTTAGGCTGATCTCTCACCTTCCTCATGATCCTGGATACCCCACGAGGTGGGATTTTGTATGGAGCCCCAGATCGATGTCGATTGACACTCATTTTGTATTTCTTCCATTTTCTTACTATTGCACCAACAGTTGTCTCTCCCAGTGTCTTATTTATGGTTTTGTAACCCATTCCAGCCTTGTGCCGTTCTAGGATCTTGTTCCTGACATCCTTAGAAAGCTCTTTGGTCTTGCCCATGTTGTAGACGTTAGAGTCTGACTGATTAATTGAGTCTGTGGACAGGAGTCTTTTATACAGGGGACAATTTAGGACAGGTGTCTGTAATGCAGGTAACAAGGTGATTATGAGCATCTTAGTGTCTGTAGGAGCCAGAACTCTTAATGGTTGGTAGGGGATCAAATACTCATTTCTCTCTGTAAAATGCAAAATAATTTATAGAATTTATACAATGTGATTTTCTGGATTTTATTGTGGATATTCTATCTCTCACTGTTAAAATTAACCTACCCTTAAAATTATAGACTGTTCACGTCTTTGTCAGTGGGCAAACTTACAAAATGAGCAATAGATCAAATAATTTCCTTCACTGTACATATTTGAAGACAAATTCACAAAAACACATATAAACAGACATAAATATCTACACAGTCATATACACTGACATACATAGATACACACATCATATAAGCATACACACAGACATAGGGGGAAGCCAGCAGCAGCCCTTCTCCGCCTGTCTTCCATCCAGCTCCTACCGGGAATGTGGCTGTGCAAGCCATGATGTGTGATAGTCTGCACTTTTACAAACATGGCAGCACACAGCGCACTGTGATGCGGTGCTAGCAGTGACGAGTGACGCTGCCGGACCTGCACTTCACCTTAAATTCTGTTTGTGTGCTGGACTGGCAGCATCACTGCTAGCACCGAATCACAGTGCACTGTGTGCCGCCATGTTTGTTAAAGTGCTGACCATCACACACCGTGCACAGCCACATGCCAGGAGGAGCTGGATAGAAGACTGGAGGAGGGCTGCTGCTGAATTGGGGTACTCCTGGGGCAGCAGCGGACTGCTATTTTTAGGCTGGAAAGGGCCAAATAACCAAGGGCCCTCCCAGTCTGATAATACCAGCCCCAAGCTGTCTCCTTTACCTTTGCTGGATATCAAAAATAACAGGGACTCAATGCTGTTTTTTTGTTTTGTTTTTTTAAATTATTTAATTAGTTAAAAAAAAAACATGGGGTCCCCTCTATTTTTGATAACCAGCAAAGGTAAAGCATACAGCTGAGGGCTGCAGCCCACAGATGTCTGCTTTACCTGAGCTTGGTATAGGAAAAAAAGGGGGGGTGGACCCCACGTAACATTGCATTTTTAAAATATTTTGTTCCCAGTGGCTTCCAGGCATCTTCCACATGCTGAAAAGCTTGTTGACTACAACAAGCTTTATTCATCATCCGAATGAAAATTCTCTGAAAAGTCCGTGTTCAAGTTTGAGCCCAGGACACTACATGTCCGTTACAAACCCTGAACTTTACAATTTGGCTTCGCTCATACCTACATCTATCAGGTACAGGGCTATGCAAATATGGTGTAGTCATGCTTAGATATCAAAGGCAAAGGTATTTTCTGGATAACCAGGCAGACTTTTCATTCAGGAGGAAGACTGCAGTAACTCAGATCAACCACAAGGTGGTGCTGCAGGTCTGTGAATAGTTCTTTGTGCTGCAGGGTGCTGGGATGGTCAGATTTGGTCTTTGGCGAATGCATCTCTCTATATGCTCACAGTAAACAGTCACAGCAATGCTTATTGCCTAAATCTGCAGTGTAGAAGCAGGGGCTGTATCACTACTAAGCTATTCTACCTGTACCTGAAATTCAAGACCCTGGGAGCTGTAAAGGCGTCACATCATTTATGACCGGCTTTCCCAGAAACAGATTTAAATATAAGCTTTATTGACTTGTTCAACATTTAGAGAAAAAAAAGTTCTAAAACTTTCTAATATACTCTGTGCTCTACTCCTCACCATTATAAAGATCTCTGCTGTTTGCAAATAGAGACAACTTTATGTACTGCAGCTCAAGACTTGTTACAATTGTATCCAGCCTGGACTAATACATTGTAACAAACTATCAGGGTTGGGAGATTTGGGGTAAGTTCACACACTTCGTTTTTTTGACGCTGTGTTTTTGTGCGGTTTTTGCCGTAAAAAAAGCATGCATTTTTACCGCGTTTTGGTGCGTTTATGGCTGCGTTTTTGTTCACTGCGTTTATATGCGTTTTTTTTTTCAGGGAACAATGCAAATAAAGATTGTTGAAAAAAAAAAAAAAGGTCTGATGTCATTTCCTTCTTCAATATGTTCTTCATTCTCTACTAGTGTATGTAGGAGACCAGACAGCTGCAGAACTACAAGGCTCAGCATCCTCCATCCAGGACTGTATGCTGGAGGGAGAGGCAGGGGGAGCAGAACTACAAGGCTCAGCATACTCCATCCACTAGTGTATGCAGGAGAGCAGACAGCAGCTGCAGAACTATAAGGCTCAGCATCCTTCATCCAGGACTGTATGCTGGAGGGAGAGAGAGGGGGAGCAGAACCACAAGGCTCAGCATACTACATCCAGGACTGTATGCTGGAGGGAGAGAGAGGGGGAGCAGAACTACAAGGCTCAGCATACTCCATCCACTAGTATGTATGCAGGAGAGCAGACAGCAGCTGCAGAACTACAAGGCTCAGCATCCTCCATCAGCGGGAACAGAGCTACAAGGCTCTGATGGAGCTTCTGATGGATCCAGCTCACAGAGGATTATCTGGAAATTATGCAACTGTAGCAAACTCTCAGCTAAGAGAATTATTAGGTCAGAACAGGTTTTCTCTAGATATATCTATGTACTAAATTATAAAACACTGGGTAAAACTGTCACTGAAAAAGACTTGGGTGTATGAGCAGATATCAAACAACTTTAGTGACCAGTGTCAGGAAGCTGCTACCAAGGCTTATAAAATAATGGGCTGCATTAAAAGAGGATGAGAAGAACACAGTTTTCCTCTATAGAAGTCACTAGTGCGGCCACACTTAGAATACTGTGTACTGTGCTGAGCCCTGGTGTATAATCGGGTGCAGAGAAAGGCGAAGAGACAGTACAGAGCTCTCTCCAAGGGTGGAAACACATCTATGCGAGTAAAATCGGTCCGACTGGGCTGAAAAAAACGCGGCTGATTTTAGTTCACGTTAGGTGCGAGTGCAACGCAAGTGCGATGCTATTTCTGAATAAATTAATGATTTTACTAGCGTGTGTAATGCGTGTGTAATGCGTGTGTAATGTGTATTTTTTACTGTGTCATCTGCCATTCAGCGCTGCTACATGGCCGCTGACAGCAGACACAGACAGCCATGTAGCAGAGCTGAATGGCAGATGACAGCAGACACAGACAGAGCCGCACAATCAGAATGAACTCGGGTGAACTTAACCCGACTTCATTGTCATGCTGCGGCTCTGTCTGTGCCGCGTCCTGATTAGCGGTCACCAGTGAAGGACTCACCGGTGACCACTAATCCCCCGAGTGACTGAAGTTAGCAGCCCTCTCTCATACTCACCATTCCCCGATCTCCGGCGCGGCGCTGCACGGCTTTCTCACTGCTGCTGCGGCTTTTACTATTTTGAAAAAGCCGGCCGCTCATTAAACAATCTCGTATTCCCTGCTTTCCCCGCGCCACAGGTGCCTATGATTGGTTGCAGTGAGACACGCCCCCACGCTGAGTGACAGGTGTCTCACTGCACCCAATCACAGCAGCCGGTGGGCGGGTCTATACTGTGCAGTGAAATAAATAAATAATTAAAAAAAATGGCGTGCGGTCCCCCCCAATTTTAATACCAGCCAGATAAAGCCATACGGCTGAAGGCTGGTATTCTCAGGATGGGGAGCTCCACGTTATGGGGAGCCCCCCAGCCTAACAATATCAGCCAGCAGCCGCCCAGAATTGCCGCATACATTATATGCGACAGTTCTGGGACTGTACCCGGCTCTTCCCGATTTGCCCTGGTGCGTTGGCAAATCGGGGTAATAAGGAGTTAATGGCAGCCCATAGCTGCCACCAGTGGCGTAACTAGAGTTGGATGGGCCCCGGTGCAAAGTCTAGACCTGGGCCCCCCCTCCACATACACAGACACTTGGGGTAAGGCCTACCTCCCAACTTTTAAAGAAGGAAAAGAAGGACAAAGTTTGCGCCCCCTAACCACACCCATTTCACAGTCACGCCCATATCCACTCCCCATCCACACCCATTCAGCATGGACACGCAGGCAGCCGGCGGGCCTCCAGCATGGACACGCAGGCAGCCGGCGGGCCTCCAGCATGGACACGCAGGCAGCCGGCGGGCCTCCAGCATGGACACGCAGGCAGCCGGCGGGCCTCCAGCATGGACACGCAGGCAGCCGGCGGGCCTCCAGCATGGACACGCAGGCAGCCGGCGGGCCTCCAGCATGGACACGCAGGCAGCCGGCGGGCCTCCAGCATGGACACGCAGGCAGCCGGCGGGCCTCCAGCATGGACACGCAGGCAGCCGGCGGGCCTCCAGCATGGACACGCAGGCAGCCGGCGGGCCTCCAGCATGGACACGCAGGCAGCCGGCGGGCCTCCAGCATGGACACGCAGGCAGCCGGCGGGCCTCCAGCATGGACACGCAGGCAGCCGGCGGGCCTCCAGCATGGACACGCAGGCAGCCGGCGGGCCTCCAGCATGGACACGCATGCAGCCGGCGGGCCTCCAGCATGGACACGCAGGCAGCCGGCGGGCCTCCAGCATGGACACGCAGGCAGCCGGCGGGCCTCCAGCATGGACACGCAGGCAGCCGGCGGGCCTCCAGCATGGACACGCACGCAGCCGGCGGGCCTCCAGCATGGACACGCAGGCAGCCGGCGGGCCTCCAGCATGGACACGCAGGCAGCCGGCGGGCCTCCAGCATGGACACGCAGGCAGCCGGCGGGCCTCCAGCATGGACACGCAGGCAGCCGGCGGGCCTCCAGCATGGACACGCAGGCAGCCGGCGGGCCGCCAGCATGGACACGCAGGCAGCCGGCGGGCCTCCAGCATGGACACGACCGGCAGGCAGGACACGACCGGCCGCACAGTGAGGCGGCCGGTCGCCCACACAGTGAGGTGGCCGGTCGCCTTCACAGACAGGCGGCAGGGGGGCGCCCGCACAGACAGGCGGCAGGGGGGCGCCCGCACAGACAGGCGGCCGGGGGGCGCCCGCACAGACAGGCGGCCGGCCGACCGCACAGAGAGGCTCCGGCCGGGGGTGAGGGGGGGGGAGGGAGGGAAATCAGCGCTGGGGAGATTTTACTGTACCAGCAGCAGCACAGGCAGCGCTCCTCTCTGTTATGCCACGTCTACTGGGATGGTAGGAGGGAAAAGCAGGGAGGCGGAGAGAGAGTGGGTGGGCGGAGCCCGGGAGCTGGCCGTCCCGATCGTGGCAACGGGACAAACAACGTAAAGCGTGAAAGTCCCGCTGTATCCGGGACGGTTGGGAGGTATGGGGTAAGGGATAATGACACTGACACTCGGGGTACAGGATAATGACGCTGACACTTGGCTCTCACCCACAGCACCCTGAAATCCCTCTATCAGCACCCAGCTTTCCTATGTTCTGATATTTATCTTGTCCTCAGCACCCAGCTTTCCCATATCAGAGCATGAGAAAGCTGGGTGCTGAGAGATGTATATCAGAACATGGGAAAGCTGGGTGCTGAGAGATGTATATCAGAACATGGGAAAGCTGGGTGCTGAGAGATGTATAGCAGAGCATGGGAAAGTTGGCTGCTGAGGGAAAGAGCCTTTTTCCCTCAGCACAAAACATTTCCATCCCATACTTGTATCTTTGTCCCCCCTGTATAAAGTTCTCAAAATACTATAACAGCCCCCACATAGCCTTCCAAATAATTGTATAAAGGGTCTCACATAACCCTTCATATATTAGAATGCAGATACATAGCCCTCCATATATTATAATGCACCCCCATAATCCTCCATGTATAAAGTAGCCCTTCAATTATAATGCATTTCCCATAGTTCTCCATGTATTAAAATTCACCCCATAGTTCTCCATATATTATACTGCACCACATAGTCCTCCATGTTTTATAATGCACTTCCATAGTCCATGTATAAGGTAGCCTCCATAGTCCTCCATATATTATAATGCAGCCCCCATAGTCCTATATGTATTATAACACAACCCCATAAAACTTCAGATGGTATTATGCAGCCCCATACTCCTCCATGTATAATTCACCCCTATATTCCATGTATAAGGTGTCCCTTCATTTTGTATTATACAGCCCCCCCTCGACCTCCATTTTAATGCAGCCCTATAGACCTCCAGTATAATGCAGCCTCATAGACCTCTATATATATTACACCTCTATATTCAATGTATAAGGTGTCCTTCATGTTTATTATGCAGCCTCACCAGGCCTCCGTATATAATAATGCAGCCAACCTCTCCAGGCCTCCATGTATAATATAGCAGCCAGCCTCCCAGGCCTCCATGTATAATATAGCAGCCAGCCTCCCCAGGCCTCCATGTATAATAATGCAGCCAGCCTCCCCAGGCCTCCATGTATAATAATGCAGCCAGCCTCCCCAGGCCTCCATGTATAATAATGCAGCCAGCCTCCCCAGGCCTCCATGTATAATAATGCAGCCAGCCTCCCCAGGCCTCCATGTATAATAATGCAGCCAGCCTCCCCAGACCTCCATGTATAATAATGCAGCCAGCCTCCCCAGGCCTCCATGTATAATAATGCAGCCAGCCTCCCCAGGCCTCCATGTATAATAATGCTGCCAGCCTCCCCAGGCCTCCATGTACAGTATAATGGAGTCTCCCCAGGCCTCCATGTACAGTATAATGCAGCCTCCCCAGGCCTCCATGCACAGTATCATGCAGCCTCCCCACCCCAGGCCTCCTTGTACAGTATCAGGCAGCCTCCCCACCCCAGGCCTCCATGTACAGTATCATGCAGCCTCCCCACCCCAGGCCTCCATGTACAGTATCAGGCAGCCTCCCCACCCCAGGCCTCCATGTACAGTATCAGGCAGCCTCCCCACCCCAGGCCTCCTTGTACAGTATCAGGCAGCCTCCCCACCCCAGGCCTCCATGTACAGTATCATCCAGCCTTCCCACCCCAGGCCTCCTTGTACAGTATCAGGCAGCCTCCCCACCCCAGGCCTCCATGTACAGTATCATGCAGCCTCCCCACCCCAGGCCTCCTTGTACAGTATCAGGCAGCCTCCCCACCCCAGGCCTCCTTGTACAGTATCAGGCAGCCTCCCCACCCCAGGCCTCTATGTACAGATGCAGCCTCCCCACCCCAGGCCTCCATGTACAGTATCATCCAGCCTTCCCACCCCAGGCCTCCTTGTACAGTATCAGGCAGCCTCCCCACCCCAGGCCTCCATGTGCAGTATCATGCAGCCTCCCCACCCCAGGCCTCCTTGTACAGTATCAGGCAGCCTCCCCACCCCAGGCCTCCTTGTACAGTATCAGGCAGCCTCCCCACCCCAGGCCTCCATGTACAGATGCAGCCTCCCCACCCCAGGCCTCCATGCACAGTATAATGCAGCCTCCCCACTCCAGGCCTCTGACCACCGTGTACTCATATATATATAAAAAAAAAAAACAAGTACTCACCGCTCTCCTCCTTCCACTGCTGCTCTGTCCTGACGTCTCCTTGTTCCACTGATGCTGTACTCCCGAGTCCCTGCTCTCCTCCTTCCACTGCTGCTCGTCCTCACGGTGCTGCGGTCGGCGTCCTCCCTCCCTGCGCTCTGTGCACTCAGCACAGCAGTCGCACAGGAGTGACGTCACCGCACAGGCACAGGGGCAGAATGATGATGCAGAGCGGCGCCGGCCGCTCTTTGCTTCATTATTACTGTGCGCGGTGACGGGGGAGGGGGGCCCCGGTGCCGCCGCTGACATCGGGCAGGAGGGCCCGGTGTCGGGGGCGGCAACGGGTCATATAGTGGGCGCGTGCACTGTGATAGATCAGCGCAGCTTCTCTCTCACTGAGAGGAGCTGGCTGCTGATCTGCCGGGTCCCCGCGGGCCCCAAACCGCCCAGGCCCGGTCGCGATCGCGACCGCTGCGACCGCGGTAGTTACGCCACTGGCTGCCACTAAATCCTAGATTAATCATGTCAGGCGTCTATGAGACACCCTCCATGATTAATCTGTAAGTTACAGTAAATAAACACACACACATGAAAAAATCCTTTATTAGAAATAAAAAACACAAACACATTCCCTCATTACCAATTTAATAAGCCCCAAAAAGCCCTCCATGTCCGGCGTAATCCACGGACCTCCAGCGTCGCTTCCAGCATGAAGGTGACAGGAGCTGCAGAAGACACCGCCGCTCCTGGATCCTCCATGTCATTGTGTATAAGAGATACATCAATGACCTTTTTATTATTTGGGATGATGTTGATAGCAACTATTTCTCTTTCTTGGGGGATATAGAAAAGAACAATTGGGGCTTAAAATTTTCACCCACTGTGGCTGATTTATCCATTGACTTCCTGGACCTAACCATCACACACTTGAATGGTATAATCCACACTAAAACCTTTTTTAAGAAAGTGGACAGCAATGGGTATATTGATTTCTCTAGTAACCACTATGACAAATGGTTGTTGAATGTACCGAGGATCTCAGATTTCAGAGGATCAGGAAAAATTGTACATTGGACAAGGATTTTGAGGATCAGGCCTCAATCCTAAAAGAGAGATTTTTGGATAAAAATTATCCCCTTACTACTATTAAGAGGGCGTATCAGGCCACTAGAGGTTTGAAACAAATTGATCTTACTACTGAAAAAAACGCTGACACCCTTGCTGATCAGGTGCACTCCAATAATAAGTTCTCTGCCCATTTTTTGACTACCTTCAGCTGTGATGGGGACACTATCAAAAGCATCTTAAGGAAACATTGGAATATACTCCACAATGATCCATATTTGAAAGAGGTACTACCTACCCACCCAGGGATCATTTACCGAAGGGCCTCTAGCCTAAAAAAACAATTGGCCCCCAGCAGGCTTAGGGACTTTTCTAATCCCTCCATTACGAATAAACCTATGGGTTCCTATAAATGCTTTGCTAAAAGTTGCCTGTGTTGTAAAACTATTCAGCTTGAGAGGGTCAGTTTTGGCTTGGCCCCAGGTGGGGGGGATTTTTTGATAAAAGGACACCTCACTTGCCAATCCGAATTTGTCATTTACCTGATAGAGTGTGATTGTGATAAGCATTATATTGGGAGAACCACCCAGGCACTACATAATAGGATTAACTCCCACAGACACAATATTAAAGTGGGTTTTATGCTTCATGGACTATCCCGACATACTACTCTATAGCATGACAAAAAAATTAAACTAAAGGTTACCCCTATAGAATATATACCCCCATACATATCTAATCGGATAGAGGTTCTAAAAAAAAAGAAACATATTGGATTTATAAACTCAACACGTTAAAACCCCGAGGCCTCAATGAGGTCACTGATCTACTTTATTAAATGCTATCTGGTTTGTTTGTTTATATATTTATCTTATATTCACACATGTTTTTAGTGTCTAAGTGCTATTTATGTTTTTAATATTTCTTGTAACATGGTTTCCAGTTTTATTTATTGTGTCCTTTATAGGTTTTTAGCTATGTTTTATGCCAGGTCTACTATAGTTTTTTATGCTTTTATTATCATTATGTATGATATTTATAAGTTTTCTTGGGACACAGATTCATATCTGGTCTTTTTTATTAGCAGTAATTGCCTCAAACACATAATACTTTTTCCCTCCTTCCACTTCCTTTTTGGGTGCTCTCTGTCTTAAATTTTAATATATATGTATATATACATATAACACTCTCAGAAAAGGAATTTCTTTAGCGGGTCACACATTTAGCTATTATGTCAGACTTAACCTGCTTTTTTTCAATTTATATTAAAATCTATCTCTTTATTCATATCTCTTTAAAAAATCTTCATACCAAGACAAACGACAAATAATACAAATACAGTGTAATTTTAAAAAGGGTGTCTGGGTCACTTTACTTTAGACACTTGAGGGATGGAAGGTAAGAAGAAAAATGCACACCTCTTTTTGAAAGGTCAGTAATACTCGAGGGGAACCATTCACATAGAAATGTCCTTAATTCTGCCGTCACAAGGACTATCCCTACCTATCAATGGAGTACATCCTTATTTATACGATGCCCCCACTCCTCGGCGGCTTGCCCTTGTATGTCCCTTCTCTCTCCCTCTCAATCAATACAAAAAACAAGTCTCTACAGTGAAGAAGACCACCCAGATCTCCGGCGCCCAGTGCATATAACACATATATAGTGACAATAGTACCCAGTCTAGACTTTCCCTCAATCTTGCTCCTGCCTGGCCAATGGAGTACACCCTTATTTTTCCGGTGCCCCCACTCCTCGGCGGCTGGCCCTAAGTTTGGCCCTTACAGTCTTAGTTGAGGGACTGACATAGTCATTAGAAAATTTCCATTATATTCAAAATTGAAATTTGTTCACTTATCTGGGAATCTCCAAGGTGCCTAGAGAATATTCAATTTCTTATATCATAATCTCTTTAAGGTCTGATCTCTACAGTGAAAAAGACCACCCAGATCTCCGGCACCCAGTGCATATAACACATATATAGTGACAATAGTACCCAGTCTAGACTTTCCCTCAATCTTGCTCCTACCTGGCCAATGGAGTACACCCTTATTTTTCCGGTGCCCCCACTCCTCGGCGGCTGGCCCTAAGTTTGGCCCTTACAGTCTTAGTTGAGGGACTGACATATAGTCATTAGAAAATTTCCATTATATTCAAAAATGAAATTGTTCACTTATCTGGGAAACTCCAAGGTGCCTAGAGAATATTCAATTTCTTATATCATAATTTCTTTCAGGTCTGATCTCTAAGGTCTGATCTCAACGCGTTTCACTCCATACACATAGCTGACGGAGCTCATCAGGAGATTTTTTCTCTTTTCAAGTTGGCCTAATAGCCTTAGCTGTTGCAGTCTCCAGACATCAAATGGTATGACGGGGCACCGGAAAAATAAGGGTGTACTCCATTGGCCAGGTAGGAGCAAGATTGAGGGAAAGTCTAGACTGGGTACTATTGTCACTATATATGTGTTATATGCACTGGGCGCCGGAGATCTGGGTGGTCTTCTTCACTGTAGAGACTTGTTTTTTGTATTGATTGAGAGGGAGAGAGAAGGGACATACAAGGGCAAGCCGCCGAGGAGTAAGGGCATCGTATAAATAAGGATGTACTCCATTGATAGGTAGGGATAGTCCTTGTGAGGGCAGAATTAAGGACATTTCTATGTGAATGGTTCCCCTCGAGTATTACTGACCTTTCAAAAAGAGGTGTGCATTTTTCTTCTTACCTTCCATCCCTCAAGTGTCTAAAGTAAAGTGACCCAGACACCGTTTTTAAAATTACACTGTATTTGTATTATTTGCCGTTTGTCTTGGTATGAAGATTTTTTAAAGAGATATGAATAAAGAGATAGATTTTAATATAAATTGAAAAAAAGCAGGTTAAGTCTGACATAATATATACATATATATATATACAGTGTTGGCCAAAAGTATTGGCGCCCCTGCACTTCTGTCAGAGAATACTCAGTTTCTTCTTGAAAATGATTGCAATCACAAATTCTTTGGTATTATTATTTTCATTTATTTTGCTTGCAATGAAAAAACACAAAAGAGAATGAAACAAAAATCAAATCATTGATCATTTCACACAAAACTCCAAAAATGGGCCAGACAAAAGTATTGGCACCCTTAGCCTAATACTTGGTTGGAAAACCTTTAGCCAAAATAACTGCGAACAACCGCTTCCGGTAACCATCAATGAGTTTCTTACAATGCTCTGCTGGAATTTTAGACCATTCTTCTTTGCAAACTGCTCCAGGTCCCTGAGATTTGAAGGGTGCCTTCTCCAAACTGCCATTGTGAGATCTCTCCACAGGTGTTCTATGGGGTTCAGGTCTGGACTCATTGCTGGCCACTTTAGTAGTCTCCAGTGCTTTCTTTCAAACCATTTTTAGTGCTTTTTGAAGTGTGTTTTGGGTCATTATCCTGCTGGAAGACTCATGACCTCTGAGGAAGACCCAGCTTTCTCACACTGGGCCCTACATTATGCTGCAAAATTTGTTAGTAGTCTTCAGACTTCATAATGCCATGCACACGGTCAAGCAGTCCAGTGCCAGAGGCAGCAAAGCAACCCCAAAACATCAGGGAACCTCCGCCATGTTTGACTGTAGGGACCGTGTTCTTTTCTTTGAATGCCTTTTTTTTTTCTTCCTGTAAACTCTATGTTGATGGCTTTTCCCAAAAAGCTCTACTTTTGTCTCATCTGACCAGAGAACATTCTTCCAAAACGTTTTAGGCTTTCTCAGGTAAGTTGTGGCAAACTCCAGCCTGGCTTTTTTATGTCTTGGGGTAAGAAGTGGGGTCTTTCTGGGTATCCTACCATACAGTCCCTTTTCATTCAGACGCCGACGGATAGTACGGGTTGACACTGTTGTACCCTCGGACTGCAGGGCAGCTTGAACTTGTTTGGATGTTAGTCGAGGTTCTTTATCCACCATCCGCACAATCTTGCGTTGAAATCTCTCGTCAATTTTTCTTTTCCTTCCACATCTAGGGAGGTTAGCCACAGTGCCATGGGCTTTAAACGTCTTGATCACACTACGCACCGTAGACACAGGAACTTTCAGGTCTTTGGAGATGGACTTGTAGCCTTGAGATTGCTCATGCTTCCTCACAATTTGGATTCTCCAGTCCTCAGACAGTTCTTTGGTCTTCTTTTTTTTCTCCATGCTCAATGTGGTGCACACAAGGACACAGGACAGAGGTTGAGTCAACTTTAATCCATGTCACCTGGCTGAAAGTGTGATTTAGTTATTGCCAACACCTGTTAGGTGCCACAGGTAAGTTACAGGGGCTGTTAGTTACACAAATTAGAGAAGCATCACATGATTTTTCAAACAGTGCCAATACTTTTGTCCACCCCCTTTTTTGTTTGGTGTGGAATTATATCCAATTTGGCTTTATGACAAATTTTTTTCTTTTTTTTCATTGAAGGCAAATTAAATGAAGATAATAATACCAAAGAATTTGTGATTGCAATAATTTTCAAGAAGAAACTGATAGAATTGCAGGGGTGCCAATACTTTTGGCCAGCACTGTATATTTTTTTTTTTTTACTTTTTTCGTGTCATTAGCAGACAGACTATATGGTAATTGCATCACCTACCCTTTAATTGTCACTGTTTTTATACTCCGGTTTTTCTTTCTAACAATTTTTGTAGTAGCGGTATATCTCTTTGATCCCCGGTGTCATGGGTAGCTTACTACGGGGGATCGCATTCTTACCCTCGGGACATACGGGTTTTCCGTTCCCTAGTCTCCATCTTTCCCATCCACACTAATCCTACTTTTTAATGTATACTATTTGATCTGACGCTCTGCAGGAGTGCTCTATCTCTAGGTGTCCTTTCTATTTTTTCCCCCGGCTAGTATGTATGGTCAGGTTTCTAAGGTCTTATCAGTGCACATTCACTGTTGTTTGTTACACGTCTTACTTCCATTCACTCGGTTCAAATGCTCTACCCTTGCTCTTTGCCTCTGTACAGCGCAAGTGCCGTAACTTTTTTTCTCACGGTCCTGAACTCATTTCACCTCTTTGGGTCTGGCACTTGCTTTCTGCGCATGCGGAGTGGGGTTTTTTCCCCACGCTCATGAACTTTCTTGAACTCACTCACTATATCATGTTCTTGAGCGGTTCCTTGATATTTGGATTTTATTTCTCATCTTTATTACGATTTTCCTTCTGGAACATTGGTTGTGGTTCTTTTCTCTTTACCTTTTCACTGATTCAGGGGATTTTGACTGTTTCTTTTCTTCCGTCACCCTGGAACACTATATGCCTTGTTGGATGCGTGGTCTCATTCTCTCACTGACCCATCTTATATTTTCGTAGTCTCCAGCGCTGACATGTTTAAGTGAGTTCTAGGCTCATTTCATATGTCCTTCTTGCACACACGTAGATATTTTTTGAGAGATAATCATGATTACACATAGATTTGTTATTTTTTGGTGTTTTTATTTTGATTAATTTTATTACATCACGATTTGAGATATGCGTTATTTCTATTATATTTGACTTTATTTTTCACATCATTCATGAAGTTACTTGTATTGCGTCATGCTTCACTGCAATGCACCCTTTCCCGCCCGTTTTTTTCTATCAGGGGCGGTCTTGTGATGTCATCAAATGTATTTATACTGTGTTTGTCTCCATTATGGTAGATTTGATGTGTTCTTGTGCCTGACGGTCCCGAGGAAGGGAGCTGAGACTCCAGAAACGCGTAGCCATGTGCAAAATAAAGATCCATTAATCTGAATACCTGAGAAGTGATCATTGGCGCGGCTCATAAAAACCCTATTTTCCTCTATTGTTCTCTGTTATCTGCCGTTTGGGTTGCTGCTGCCTTGATCCAATTTTTCCATGCCTGTATAGTAGTTCTGACTTTCACAACTTCATCTGGTGAGTATTACTGCTCCCTGTCTCTACCCCTTGTGTTATTGGGGTAAAACCCTATTGCGCTTCTTCTCCACAGCTCTCTAGTCATTTGTTTAATATCTCAGTCTTTTGTTTGTCCTCTATAACTAACTTATTATATTTTAAGGGGCCGATACTATCCTTTGTTTTCCTTTTTGCATTAATGTATTTATAAAAGATTTTGGGATTTATTTTAATGTCCTTGGCGATTTTTGTTTCAGTAGCTAGTTTTGCTTGCTTGATTTCTTTTTTACATTTCCTATTGATATGTTTATACTTCTGAAATGGTATTTCTATATTCTCAGCCTTCAAGATTTTAAACGCCCTTTGTTTTTGTTTTATTATACTTTGTACAGTCTTATTTATCCATAGTGGTTTATTTTTATTCCTGGACATTTTATTGCCAGAGGGTATAAGTTTTTTACAGAACTCTAGTAGTATATCCTTAAACTTACCCCATTTATGTTCGGTATCCTCAGTTACCATGACTTTTTCCCAATCTACAGATTTAAGCTCTTCCCTTAATTTGTTGAAATCAGCTTTCCTAAAATTCCAGGTTTTAGCATTTCCTCTTTTAAATGTTCTATTGAATATTACGTTGAAGCTTACCATATTATGATCGCTGGTGCCCAAGTGCTCCCGGACCTGTAGATCTGAAATTGTATCCGGTCTATTTGACAGGACCAGATCTAGCAAATTATCTCCCCTCGTCGGTTCATCTACCATCTGAGAGAGTAAAGGGCACTTTACACGCTGCGATATCGGTACCGATATCGCTAGCGAGCGTATCCGCCCCCGTCGGTTGTGTGACACGGGCAAATCGTTGCCCGTGGCGCACAACATCGCTAACACCCATCACCCGGACTTAACTCCCTGCGACGTCGCTCTGGCCGGCGATCCGCCTCCTTTTCGAGCGGCATCACAGCAGCGTCACACGGCAGCCATCCAATAGCAGAGGAGGGGCGGAGATGAGCGGCCAGAACATGCCGCCCACCTCCTTCCTTCCTCATTGTCGGTGGATGGAGGTAAGGAGATGTTCGTCGCTCCTGCGGTGTCACACATAGCGATGTGTGCTGCCCCAGGAACGACGAACAACATCGTACAGGCAGCAGCAACGATATTAAGAAAATGAGCGACATGTCAACAAGCAACGATTTTTCACGTTTTTGCGCTCGTTGATCGTCGCTCCTTGGTGTCACACGCTGCAATGTCGGTAACAGCGCCGGATGTGTGTCACTACCGACGTGACCCCGACGATATATCATTACCGATGTCGCAGCGTGTAAAGCACCCTGAAATTGTCTTGAATAGTAGATAAGAACTTACAGCTTTTAGCACAACCTGAAGATTCTATATCCCACTGTATGTCTGGATAGTTAAAATTCCCCATAATAAGAACCCGATTATTATTATTTGTTGCCTTTTCAATTTGTTGCAGCATTTCACCCTCTACCTGTTCAGGTATGTTAGGAGGCTTATAGCAAACTCCAATTAGCATTTTTCCATTATTCCCCTCCCCATGTACATTTAACCATACTGACTCTACATTGTTGCAGTTCCCCCCAATGTCATCATTCAACACAGGTTTTAGGTTAGATTTGATAAAAATACATACCCCACCACCTTTTTTGTCTTTCCTGTCCTTCCTGAATGTAGTATAACCCTGTATGTATCACTTGTTTTCACCAAAGATCTCCCTTACTGCAAACTCCTGTAATTGTACATCAGTTATTGTGTGCACAGGAGATGTGCAGGAGCCGCCTGTGCTTTACCGTCAATGCTGCACTATAACGGGGATAACGGCCAACAGGTATCTGCATATCGCTGTAGGGTGGGCCCCTGGAGTCAATTCCTCTGGTGGCCCCCAGACACCCCAGTCCGACCCTGACTATGACTATGCAAACAGGACGGGGCAGCGCCAGAAGCCCCGTCCCCAGATCACCTCCGGCCACACAATCCTCTTTCATCTTCTGAGCTGCACTGATCCATACGGTCAATATAGGGAGGACGAGGTCCAGAAATTCAATGGGTGACATTGTGTAGTCTGTTATCTAACGAAAACATTTCCTATATGTACATATAACACTGTGTTTCTGTAACAGAAATTCATTGTTGAAAACTTTCTTTCCTCCATGGATTTGCACCACTGGGTATAAATAATTATGCATTTTAGTTATTAAACTACATTTTTTATCGGTGTAGTTTTTCATGCTGCAGATTCTCACAATTGCCCTGTTTTAAACATTTTAGCAGAAGCCCTATCTGTTGAGCCACAGACTCTGTTTTTTTTTTTTCCATCCCTCCCTGGGCCTCAACCCAACAAGTCTCAAATTGCCCTGTCCTCATTAGCTGGTCTGCAGTGCCACCTACTGGCCGACTACTTGCTGCACTTTTGCCCTATTTATTGTTTGTTTTTTTTTAATAAACTTTGGCATTTTCTATATTGGTTCAATGAGCATGTTTTTTCTTACAGGCTTCATTCATTATCTTTGTGCTGAGCTTTGATACGCTCATCCTATATAGGGGGACATAATTTTATTACTTTATTTAATTTTTGTCACTTTGATACATACCCACACTATTTGCCAATACAGTTTTTTTAATGTTAGGTTCTAGGCTGTACACAATGGCCTTAAGTCTACCTATAACCTTAAAAACTATCATCAAGAATGACTCCAATTATTGACAGCAAGCAAAGACCTTAAAATGGTGGGGAATTGAAGCACAGATGGTTACTTTTTTTGGTGTATTTATGTTCTGCAAGTGTTAATTTCCGTCCCCTTGAAATATCACAGTCTGGTATATTATAAGGGTATATACCAGGGGCCACAGCAGAGAGCGGCACCAGATATATGAGATATGTACAAAAGACTCCAGTGCTGGACATTGGCTAAAACCAGCACAATTTGAAAACCCTGAGATTCCAGTGACCGGCGCCTGCCCTCTCAGAGCGGAATGTGGACCCGCTGCATACCCTCTCTATAGATGCGGCTGAGCGCTGATCTTATCATTTGACATCCAGTGTTTTGACATTGATAATCCTTGCTTATTTTCACAACACCAAATATATATATATATATATATATATATATAAATATATATATATATATATATATATGTATATATATATATATACAGTTAGGTCCAGAAATATTTGGACAGTGACACAATTTTGGCGAGTTGGGCTCTGCATGCCACCACATTGGATTTGAAATGAAACCTCTACAACAGAATTCAAGTGCAGATTGTAACGTTTAATTTGAAGGTTTGAACAAAAATATCTGATAGAAATTGTAGGAATTGTACACATTTCTTTACAAACACTCCACATTTAAGGAGGTCAAAAGTAATTGGACAAATAAACCAAACCCAAACAAAATATTTTTATTTTCAATATTTTGTTGCGAATCCTTTGGAGGCATTCACTGCCTTAAGTCTGGAACCCATGGACATCACCAAACGCTGGGTTTCCTCCTTCTTAATGCTTTGCCAGGCCTTTACAGCCGCAGCCTTCAGGTCTTGCTTGTTTGTGGGTCTTTCCGTCTTAAGTCTGGATTTGAGCAAGTGAAATGCATGCTCAATTGGGTTAAGATCTGGTGATTGACTTGGCCATTGCAGAATGTTCCACTTTTTTGCACTCATGAACTCCTGGGTAGCTTTGGCTGTATGCTTGGGGTCATTGTCCATCTGTACTATGAAGCGCCGTCCGATCAACTTTGCGGCATTTGGCTGAATCTGGGCTGAAAGTATATCCCGGTACACTTCAGAATTCATCCGGCTACTCTTGTCTGCTGTTATGTCATCAATAAACACAAGTGACCCAGTGCCATTGAAAGCCATGCATGCCCATGCCATCACGTTGCCTCCACCATGTTTTACAGAGGATGTGGTGTGCCTTGGATCATGTGCCGTTCCCTTTCTTCTCCAAACTTTTTTCTTCCCATCATTCTGGTACAGGTTGATCTTTGTCTCATCTGTCCATAGAATACTTTTCCAGAACTGAGCTGGCTTCATGAGGTGTTTTTCAGCAAATTTAACTCTGGCCTGTCTATTTTTGGAATTGATGAATGGTTTGCATCTAGATGTGAACCCTTTGTGTTTACTTTCATGGAGTCTTCTTTTACTGTTGACTTAGAGACAGATACACCTACTTCACTGAGAGTGTTCTGGACTTCAGTTGATGTTGTGAACGGGTTCGTCTTCACCAAAGAAAGTATGCGGCGATCATCCACCACTGTTGTCATCCGTGGACGCCCAGGCCTTTTTGAGTTCCCAAGCTCACCAGTCAATTCCTTTTTTCTCAGAATGTACCCAACTGTTGATTTTGCTACTCCAAGCATGTCTGCTATCTTTCTGATGGATTTTTTCTTTATTTTCAGCCTCAGGATGTTCTGGTTCACCTCAATTGAGAGTTCCTTAGACCGCATGTTGTCTGGTCACAGCAACAGCTTCCAAATGCAAAACCACACACCTGTAATCAACCCCAGACCTTTTAACTACTTCATTGATTACAGGTTAACGAGGGAGACGCCTTCAGAGTTAATTGCAGCCCTTAGAGTCCCTTGTCCAATTACTTTTGGTCCCTTGAAAAAGAGGAGGCTATGCATTACAGAGCTATGATTCCTAAACCCTTTCTCCGATTTGGATGTGAAAACTCTCATATTGCAGCTGGGAGTGTGCACTTTCAGCCCATATTATATATATAATTGTATTTCTGAACATGTTTTTGTAAACAGCTAAAATAACAAAACTTGTGTCACTGTCCAAATATTTCTGGCCCTGACTGTATATATATATATAGTGCCTTACGAAAGTATTCGGCCCCCTTGAATTTTTCAACCTTTTCTCACATTTCAGGCGTCAAACGTAAAGATAAAAAAATGTAATGTTCTGGTGAAGAATCAACAATAAGTGGGACACAATTATGAAGTTGAAGGAAATTTATTGCTTATTTTAGACTTTCGTAAAAATAATTAACTGAAAATTGGGGCGTGCAATATTATTCATCCCCTTTACTTTCAGTGCAGCAAACTCACTCCAGAAGTTCATTGAGGATCTCTGAATGATCCAATGTTGTCCTAAATCACTGATGATGATAAATATAATCCCCTGTGTGTAATCAAGTCTCCGCATAAATGCACCTGCTCTGTGATAGTCTCAGTGTTCTGTGTAAAGCACAGATAGCATCATGAAGACCGAGGAACACAACAGGCAGGTCCGTGATACTGTTGTGGAAAAGTTTAAAGCTGTATTTCGTTACAAAAAGATTTCTACAACTTTAAACATCCCAAGAAGCACTGTGCAAGCGATCATATTGAAATGGAAGGAGTATCATACCACTGCAAATCTGCCAAGACCTGACCGTCCATCCAAACTTTCATCTCAAACAAGGTGAAGACTGATCAGAGATGCAGCCAAGAGGCCCATGATCACTCCGGATGAACTGCAGAGATCTACAGCTGAGGTGGGAGAGTCTGTCCATAGGACAACAATCAGTCGTTAACTGCACAAATCTGGCCTTTATGGAAGAGTGGCAAGAAGAAAGCCATTTCTCAAAGATATCCATAAAAAGTGTTGTTTAAAGTTTGCCACAAGCCACCTGCGAGACACCAAACATGTGGAAGAAAGTGCTCTGGTCAGATGAAACCAAAATCGTTTTGGCCACAATGCCAAACGATATGTTTGGCGTAAAAGCAACACAGCTCATCACCCTGAACACACCATCCCCACTGTCAAACATGGTGGTGGCAGCATCATGGTTTGGGCCTGCTTTTCTTCAGCAGGGACAGGGAAGATGGTTAAAATTGATGGGGAAATGGATGGAGCCAAATACAGGACCATTCTTGAAGAAAACCTGATGGAGTCTGCAAAAGACCTGAGACTGGGACAGAGATTTGTCTTCCAACAAGACAAAGATCCCAAACATAAAGCAAAATCTACAATGAAATGGTTCACAAATAAACGTATCCAGGTGTTAGAATGGCCAAGTCACATTCCAGACCTGAATCCAATCGAGAATCTGTGGAAAGAGCTGAAAACTGCTGTTCACAAACGCTCTCCATCCAACCTCTCTCAGCTCCAGCTGTTTACAAAGGAAGAATGGGCGAGAATTTCAGTCTCTCGATGTGCAAAACTGATAGACACATACCCCAAGCGACTGCAGATGTAATCGCAGCAAAAGGGGGCACTACAAAGTATTAACTTAAAGGGTCCGAATAATATTGCACGGCCCAATTTTCAGTTTATTATTTTTAGAAAAGTTTAAAATAAGCAATAAATTTCATTCATCTTCACAATTGTGTCCACTTGTTGTTGATTCTTCACCAGAACATTAACATTTTTATCTTTATGTTTGAAGCCTCAAATGTGGGAAAAGGTTGAAAATTCAAGGGGGCCGAATACTTTCGCAAGGCACTGTATATAATATTTTGTTTCTAGTCCTTTTTTGCAGGCTGTGACTTTTATTAATCTGAAAGGTAACATCCAACACGGAGACGTTACATGGATTACTACTGTGTGGTGTGTGGGCTGTCATTGTCATGTGGCATTCTTTCCTTTTTCATAATTATCCACGTTTATAAGATATGGGGAGTAATTTTCTCATTATTTAAAGACATATAAAGAGAGGAGGGAAAGGAAGCTGGAAAGCATCTGTGTATATGGATGGGTGATTTTTCTCTTCAGGTGACATCTTCCTTTATTGCACAAATCTGTCATGGGTGACAGATGATAGTCCTGTGGTGTCCGGCTATAGAAGGTCACAGCGTTTGGCTGCGCAAACTGCTCCCTGACCTTTTAGTCTTCCTGCTTGGGGTATTTGGTATCCTATGTATCTCCTCTACTTGGTTTTCATCCCTTTCCCTTTAGGACCCAGCAGAGTTCCTCATCCTTTCAGCTGTTTTTCATCAGCACTTCCCTTTGAGACTTTAAATATCCTCATTCCCTTCTGGTCTGTGCTGGTGATAGGTCTACTATCCTTAACAAGTCTTCAGTGCAAGCAGCCGGCTTGTATACATCTGGAGAAACTTTGTTGTTGTAGTAGTTCCTCTTCCTGAGTCTTCTGGAGATAAGTTTCTCATTTTCTTTCCCCCTCTTTGTGATCCCTGTGTGTTCTTTAGAGCTTATTGGGGTTGACTACTGCTCATCCCATCTGCTCTATTTCAGGGTCAGGTATCCGGCTCGGCACATAGGTGCGGAACCTATCTAGGGTGGTGAGGGACCCCAGGGACCAGCAGTAAATTTGGTCATGAGTCCCCATCTCCCCCTTGACTAGACACAGGGTTTCCCTTCTCTTTCGTCATTCGTTTGGTACCCTCCTGTACCTAGCGTGACATTGCACTGCACTGTCAGGAGTCTGGTAAAGTTGTCTGACGACTCCTCTGACAACTGTAATGTCAGACACGTGAGTTTGTTCATTTGTGGGACCAGGAAGAGCAGCGTTATGATAAATTGGCGCCGCTTATCACTTCTCTTTTTTCCATTTTATTATTCAGATGGCATCCATTATCATTTTTGTGTCTTTTTCATTACCTTGTGGCTGTTTTGTGCAGGGATAATATAACTCCCGGACGCGGCTGCACTATGGAGCCCAATTTATCATGAACTCAATCCAATTTCCCCCTGTACGTGCTAATGTGCAAAACTCAAAGCAAAGCTGATTAAAAGTGTCCGCTGGAAAATTCTGCCATCTACCTAATGGGAACAGAGCGGAACATTTTCTCTGATGTGGTCATTAACCTTATCGAGGATTCACAACATTTCAACGCAAGGGCTCGGATACAATGCAATTATCATTGCTAAGTCTGCAGCCTGGGGCTCGCCGGCTGGTGTGAAACTACAACGCTCAGAATGCCCTGACAGCCCGAAGCGTCAATTAGAAGGAAAAACACATTAATGTCCTGAGGGACCCCAAGAAAACAGAGATGGAGGGATACAGTGGAATTCAGAATGTATAGGGAATCAGTAATAGAGCTGCACTTCCAGGACTGAGCACAGGAGGGCAGCAGTGAGCCGCTGCTCTGGAATCCCAGGATAAAGATGTTACTTTTATGTTTTTTTATTATTTTTCTTATCTTCATCAGCTGCAAATGACAAAACAAACAGCGATGTGTGCGGAGAGGGGAGGGAGCATGCAGCTGGAGCAGACAGGCCCGAGCCAGAACCTGACCCCTATGCGTTTAAAAGGGGGTGCAGCTATAAGGGCATGAAGATATTGGGGGTACAGATATAGAGCATGAAAATATTGGGGGAGCAGATATAGAGCATGAAGATATAGGGGTGCAGCAATAGGGCATGAAGATATTGGGGGTGCAGATATAGAGCATGAAGCTATTGGGGGTGCAGCTATAGGGCATGGAGATATTGGGATGCAGATAAAGAGCATGAAGATTTTGGGGGTGCGGATAAAGAGCATGAAGATATTGAGGGTGCAACTATAGGGCATGGAGATATTGGGGTGTAGATATAGAGCATGAAGATATTGGGGGTGCAGATAAAGAGCATGTAGATATTGGGGGTGTAGATATAGAGCATGAAAATATTGGGGTGCAGCTATAGGGCATGTAGATATTGGGGTGCAAATATAAAGCATGAATATATTGGGGTGCAGCTATAGGGAATGAAAATATTGGGGGTACAGATATAGAGCATGAAGATATAGGGGTGCAGCAATAGGGCATGAAGATATTGGGGGTGCAGATATAGAGCATGAAGCTATTGAGGGTGCAGCTATAGGGCATGGAGATATTGGGATGCAGATAAAGAGCATGAAGATTTTGGGGGTGCGGATAAAGAGCATGAAGATATTGAGGGTGCAACTATAGGGCATGGAGATATTGGGGTGTAGATATAGAGCATGAAGATATTGGGGGTGCAGATAAAGAGCATGTAGATATTGGGGGTGTAGATATAGAGCATGAAAATATTGGGGTGCAGCTATAGGGCATGAAGATATTGGGGTGCAAATATAAAGCATGAATATATTGGGGTGCAGCTATAGGGCATGAAGATATTGGGGGTGCAGCTAGAGGGGGTGTAGACATAGAAAACTTGATAGAACGAAAGGCACTTACCGGAATAACTGTGTTAAAAATTCTTTATTCCCTCGTCGGGTCACATGTGAAGGCAGTAGGGGAGGAGGTGTAGATGTAGAGCATGGAAATATTGGGGGTACAACTATAGGTCATGAAGATATTGGGGGTGCAGCTAAAGGGGTGCAGCTGACATGGGATCACTAGGAACAGGGGAGCCTAAACTGGCCCTCAGGCTAGGGGAACCACAACAGACCTTGAGCCCAAAGATACGTCTGAAGGTGACAATGTTTGGGCCGCCTTCCTTGCCCTAGCTCCTGAACAACCCTGGTCTAGTTCCCTCCCCCTCCCTATACCCAGGAGAAAGCCACGAAAGGAATGATTAATCCCACACAAATAAACAGACAGTGGAAACCAAAACCAATCACTCACAGAGGTATAGACAATACGTGATCAGGAGGAAACTAAAGGAAGGAAGGAAATAATCAGACAACAAAAGAATTTCCACAACTCACCAAACAGCACACAGAAGATCACCAGCAACCGGACGACAATGCACAAGAACCGAGGTCGCATAAAGCTATTATCGGCATAGGAGAACAGGCTCCACCATCTTAAAAATGGCTGTGATTCAGTTGCAACCAGACGTTTCCCTCCACTCTCTATAAAGACACATCTGCAGGTTTTTCTCACTGTCTGACATGAATTCAGAATAAACCTTTCCCACTTTAGGTCAAAATTCTTTCTATTTGCCAAATGTCTGAATAATGTGTGATAGAGAATGTTTAAGGCATTTTATTACTATTATCATGAAGGCACTGTGACTCAGGTGGCACTGTTGTTACTTTTGGGACCCTACAGATGTCTACGTTATGGGGGCATCGTGACTGCCAGTGTTAGGGTGCACTGTGGAGGTCAGTGCTGTGGGATCTCTGCGGTTTGCACTGCGGTCATTGTGTCACTGTTATGGGGGGCTGCTTCAGGAGTACAGGAGCTGTATATAAAACATCACCCTGGTGTCGCTCAGCTTTACGTAAAGAGGATATAACTGATTCTTCAATTACATATTTCCATTATGCGATTTCCTGTACAGTTTTACGCACGGTCGCAATGTGAGAGGCATTAGACGAGGCCCCCAGACTATACAGTGTAATATTAGAGAGGAGACCCCCGAAAGGAGGACGGAAATCTACAGCTGGATAACAGTGTGGTGGGGAGAATATCTAGAATTAAAGAGACACTCATATATACTCCATATTGATGGAACCAGACAGGAGCTGATGGAGGGAGTAATATCGCTTATGACCACTAGGTGGCGAGATAAAGTCATTTGTATACTATGTGGCAGAAGGATTGGTCAGGGGCGACATATCATTGGTGCAACCTCTGCAACCGCACAAGGGCCCAAGAGGTCTGGGGGGCCACATCTACCTCCAATACAATTTGTGTATTTGATGAGCTTTTGGGTTGCAAAGGGCCCATATTTCTTTTTTGTACAGGGGACCTTTTCTATCGATGTCCGCCGGTGGGGTTAGTGGTATCAGGACTTTCACATTTGGATGATCAGAGTCTGCAACGTTCTAATATTGCAAGAACTCTGCTTGCTGTCAGTTATGGCAATGTTTTTGTGTACATTTTCCCGGGGAGTGCGCAGTAAGCACTGATGTGGGGGACTCTGCAGGGAGCACGATTATGGGAACGTTATTGTTGTCCCATATAGGGGGCATTACAGATGTATCAGTTATGGGGACATTGTACCTATCACTATTATGAGGTTAAGGGTACTTTACATGCTACGACATCGCTAGCGATCTTATTAGCGATGTTAAATTCTAGATAGCAAGTGCGATCTTTCGAGATCGCACATGCGTAAAATAACCTATGTGCGATCTCGACAGATCGCACGTGCGATCTAGAATTTCACATCGCTAATGAGATCGCTAGCGATGTCGCAGCATGTAAAGTAGCCTTAAGCGGGCTTTACACGCTACGACATCGCTAATGCGGAGTCGTTGGGGTCACGGAATTCGTGACGCACATCCGGCCGCATTAGCGATGCCGTTGCGTGTGACATCGATTAGCGATTTTGCATCGTTGCAAAACAGTGAAAAATCGCTAATCGGCGACACGGGGGTCCATTCCCAATTATCGTTACTTCAGCAGTAACGAGGTTGTTCCTCGTTCCTGCGGCATCACACATCGCTGCGTGTGACGCCGCAGGAGTGAGGAACGTCTCCCTACCTGCCTCCCGGCCGCTATGCGGAAGGAAGGAGGTGGGCGGGATGTTACGTCCCGCTCATCTCCGCCCCTCCGCTGCGATTGGGCGGCGGTTCAGTGACGTCGCTGTGACGCCGCACGGACCGCCCCCTTAGAAAGGAGGCGGTTCGCCGGTCACAGCGACGTCGCCGGACAGGTAAGTATGTGTGACGGCTCTGGGCGATGTTGTGCGCCACGGGCAGCGATATGCCCGTGTCGCGCAACAGATGGGGGCGGGTACGCACACTAGCGATATCGGGACCGATATCGCAGTGTGTAAAGTAGCCTTTAGTCAATGATTGGGTCAGTGTCCCGGAGAACAGCTGAGAGTTTGTTACAATGTATCCAGATACAATGTTACACAATGTCCCTGCACTTTGTCTTGATTGGGGGAATCCCTTTCTCCTTGGAACCTCTTATGATGTCATCAGTGGGGTTTCCTCACTCTACACCTCCTGGATATCTCCTGTTTGTTACATTAGGTGGATTTCCAAGCCTAGACACATTGTAACAAACCCTCAGCTGTGTGAGCAGGATTTGATCAAAATAACCTTTGATGTAACAGAAATGTTGCCAGTCACAAGCATCAAACAGATTTTTTTTTTATTTGTATCCATGGAAGCACATAGCTCTGCATAGGAGCTGCATACACAAAACGGTAAAAGATTATTTGTTTATTTTTTTTTAAAATAAAAACACTGATTGCAAAGGTTCTTCCCTTTTTAGTGTAAAAATGGTTGTAAAGTCTATTCACTAAGTATTTCCCTCTTTGGCCGTACAGTACGCAGTGCTGGCTGCTGCTATAGAAGAAACATGCGGAGTATGTGCTGCAGCGGGCGACACGGGTTCTCATAATGTGGTCTAATATTAGCCTCGGCCTTGGCACACGTCATCTGTGGGGATCATCTTACCGTTTATATTGGGTTGTACAGTACATACCAGGCCTAGGAGGGTCACAGGGGTCCCAAATTCATGCCCCTGATATATTATTTCCCCTGTATCTAAGATTTCTGGCTGCTCCTTTAATTAAAATTAACGGGTTCTGGATTATTAGATATTCTGGATTACTGGACTGGGATAAAATCAATTTGGATCTTGTATAATTTATGACAGACATTCTAGATTATTGGATGGTAGATTATATCTGAATATTCTGTATGGTTCTCTATGGAAGTTGCAACGTATGTATCAAAAATCTTAATCTTCCCCCTGAAACGTGCCCCTTCCTGGAATTTCTCCCGGCAGAACCTTCCATTTCACCACGGTCACTGCGCCGTTCACCGCAGGAATCTGTCATGTCGTACGTAAACATTTCAAATAAGTTTCATGGTCAGACGCCCAAGGACGGGCGGTCGGCAGCGCGGGGCTGGTGCGGCTACATTAGAGAATAGAAAGCCGACTCCATTGCACCACTCTGGGGTCCGTGCAATCCTAACACAAGTCTCCATATTGTCTGCACATCAACAATCAAAAAGGTCCAAGGCACCAGTCATTGATTTGTAATGATTACTGGATTCAAAAGGATAAAAAAAGGCAACATTTTGGCCACATCAGGTCTTTCTGTCACGATGATCAGGGAGAGAAGGGGAATGGGGCTCCTAGACTGGACCTCAGACTAGGGGAGCCCTAACTGTCTCTTCTCAGAGATACTTCTGAAGGTGAGGATGTCTGAGCCGCCAACCTGACCAGCCCTCATCCTCCCTACCCAATGGACAGAAGTGTGATAAAAACAAAAGGGATAGACAAAAACTTTATCTCACCGCACAATAAGGGCATAGGAGGAAAATAAGAGCAGGGAATAAACAACAAGACAATAGGAGGACTCCACAACATAAAATCACCAGCAGGACTGGGACACAACAGCACACAGACCAACACAGTAATAAACTATAGTCGGCACGGGAAGACAGATTCCACCATCTTAAAAAGGCAGGAAGTAAATGTGATAGGTTTCCAACCGCATGTGATCCCGGGGGTAACCAGCAGGCTAGCAGAGGTTTACCATGAATGAGCACACAGCTGGTCGATGCCCAAGCCTGCCTGTGTAACTCAGAAACCATCTGCAATGTGAACAGCGTCTGATGCCGTCATGGCACTCAGCAAGTTTTGAGGGAAACTCCGTGTGACACTTTCTCAAGCCAAGTATAGAAAGAGGGGTGCACACTTGAAGGTTAGATGTCTGCACGGTCACATAAGATGTGCACAGGTCAGTTATTTCCAACTACATGGACCTATATTATTCACACCTTTGCAAACTACATTTTTATTATTCTGCAGCATCTTAATTAAGACGAGACACAACTTTGCACGTAGTTGTGTTTTATGTACACAGGTCTGATACAGTGTACCATGGTTATGACTATAAACATCTCCTGTGTAGTTTTCTATTACAAAGCTGCCCTCCTCCATGTGTCTCTTAAAGGAACCAATCACCAGTATTTTCGTATATAAGCTAAAGCCAGTGCTATACTGGCACTATCAGGCTGATTCTATACATGCCTGTAGTGGGCAGCTCGGATGTATAGGTTTTCAAATCCAAGAAAGTAAACTTTAAAAAATCGTCAGCTTCTTGAGTGGCAGTTGCAACGGAGCAGATAATATCTGGGTGGGTATATTCATATAGATTCCCAACCCCCTGCCAGTTGTTCCTCCCTCTCTCTGTTCTGTATGCTAATGTTACTATTCATCTTTTTCAGCACTAAGATGGCGTTGGAGTTGGCGCCTGCGCATAGCGCATATCTCCAGCGCCATCTTTGTGAAGATCGTGTTGCCCCCTGTTATTCTAGTCTTGCGGCTGAGAGGGCGGCGCATGTGTGACGCCCTGGGCAAGCCAGGGGTCACAGGTCATTGCACCACCACACCCTACATCCCAGTCAGGAACACCAAAGCTACCAAAATCCTTGTTGCCTTACTCCAGGAGCTGATGTTCACACCAGGGGGTGGGCCAGGCGGTTGGCTCCGCCTACCGAGGAGTTCACAGCCCTGGAGGCGGGAAGAACCAGGCAGTCTAGTTAGGGGAGTGAAGGAGTAAACAGCTAAGTGAAAGTGAAGTAGTAGTGCAGCAAGGAAGAAATGGAACAAAAGTGTACGTAGAAAGACCTGACGTTAGTCCAGCTAGGTGCAGGACAAGTCAGCAAGGTCAGCAACAGCGGTGATCGTCTGGAGGGGGACTGCTCGGAGGTTGTTGGAAGGACCGCGGTCGAGTAGTGGCCCAGCAGTCTGGAGCAGTATACAAAGGACAGTCAGCACCAGGGCAGGGGCCTCTCGGACCCCGGCAAGGCTAGGAGTAGCCATAATTTGCCGAATCCGTCAGTGAAGGGGACGTCGATCCCCCAACAACCAAGTCCCGATTGAAGACAACCGTCCAACCATTAGTGAGGAACACCGCCACCGCCAGGGCACCAGCTCCTCAGGGCCAGCGTCTGCGGGCAAAGTAGGGCTCCTCCGGCCCATATCCAAGCCGGGGAGCGGGTTACCGGTGGGAACCCATCGCTACCAACTTAGAAACATCAGGTGCAGGTCAGAGGGACATCACCGTTACCTGCTGGGAGAGCAAGTGCAGCCGTCCGTGGGAACCGTCTTTCCAGCCGTGTGGTTTACCGTAAAACTGTGTCAACGTCTCAGGCTGAGTGAGTACCACAGTGCCGCAAGGCACAGCGCTGCCCCCGCGTCCCTGCGCCCACCAGGCCCTGCACCCTTCCACACCATCACCGGGCCCCGGGATCACCAACCCCTACCCACGGAGGGGCAACACAACACCTGGCTGCTCCGCATCACCACTCCCGGGATCCCCATATTGAGCAGCGGTGGTGCTACAAATCACCACAACCGTGGGTGGCGTCACGGACAATCTTCCCCAACAAAATCCCCTTTTCAATCACGGGCGAGGAGTGCCGCTCGAGAACCCCCGGGATCCGGCCCACCGCTCGAGCCACCACTGAGCAGCAGCCGGACCCGAGCAGAGGGGTGAGCGCGGTGCCGGCACCCTCCTCCCCGCCCGCGACACATGCGCCCTCACTTCTTCGGCTGTCGTTATGACCGCGGGAGCGTGCGCGGTCACAACAGGAGTGGAGAACAGATGATCGTAGTGATAAGCTGGAGAAGAGGACACTGGGCCGCCCCAAGACACCAGGAAGACACAAAGATGGTGCAGGAGACAAGCGCTATGGGCTATAAGATGCATGATAACTTTCTGTCTGCAACAACTACTAGGGGGAGCTCCCTGTATACAGAGATCATAGTATCATAGTTTTTAAGGTTGAAGGGAGACTCTAAGTCCATCTAGTTCAACCTGTAGCCTAACATGTTGATCCAGAGGAAGGCAAAAAAACACCAATGTGGCAAACATGCTCCAATGGGGAAAAAATATTTCCTTCCTGACTCCACATCCGGCAATCAGACTAGTTCCCTGGATCAATACCCTGTCATAAAATCTAATATACATAACTGGTAATATTAAATTTTTCAAGAAAGGCGTCCAGGCTCTGCTTAAATGTCAGTAGTGAATCACTCATTACAGCATCATGCGGCAGAGAGTTCCACAGTCTCACTGCTCGTACAGTAAAGAATCCTCGTCTGTGATTATGATTAAACCTTCTTTCCTCAAGACGTAGCGGATGCCCCCGTGTTCCAGTCGCAGGCCTAGGTGTAAAAAGATCTTTGGAAAGGTCTCTGTACTGTCCCCTCATATATTTATACATTGTGATTAGATCCCCCCTAAGCCTTCGTTTTTCCAAACTAAATAACCCCAAGTTTAATAACCTGTCTTGGTATTGCAGCCCCCCCATTCGTTTAATAATCTTGGTGGCTCTTCTCTGCACCCTCTCCAGTTCAGCTATGTCCTTCTTATATATCGGTGACCAGACTTGTACACAGTATTCTAAGTGCGGTCGCACTAGTGACTTGTACAGAGGTAGAACTATATTTTTTTCATGAACACTTATACCTCTTTTAATACATCCCATTATTTTATTAGCCCTGGCAGCAGCTGCCTGACACTGTCCACTAACGTGAAGTTTACCATCCACCCATACACCCAAGTCTTTTTCTGTGTCTGTTTTACCCAGTGTTCTACAATTAAGTACATAATCATAAATCTTATTTCCTCTACCCAAGTGCATGACCTTACATTTATCTACATTAAACTTCAATTGCCACTTCTCAGCCCAATCCTCCAATTTACATAAATCTCCCTGTAATATCAAATTATCCTCCTCTGTATTGATTACCCTGCAGAGTTTAGTATCATCTTCAAATATTGAGATTCTACTCCGCATGCCCCCAACAAGGTCATTTATAAGTATGTTGAAAAGAAGTGGGCCCAATACTGACCCCTGTGGTACCCCACTATGAACTGAGACCCAGTCCGAGTACGTACCATTAATAACCACCCTTTGTTTCCTATCACTGAGCCAGTTTTTAACCCAGTTACACATATTTTCCCCTATCCCCATTATTCTCATTTTATGTACCAACCTTTTGTGTGGCACCGTATCAAAAGCTTTTGAAAAGTCCATATACACAACATCCACTGCATTTCCCTGGTCCAGGCTTGAACTTACCTCTTCATAGAAGCTGATCAAATTAGTTTGACAGGATCGATCCCTCATAAACCCATGTTGATACTCTGTCATAAGGTTATTTTTCTTGAGATACTCCAGTATAGCATCTCTCAAGAAACCCTCAAGGATTTTACCAACCGTAGAGGTTAAACTTACCGGCCTATAATTTCCCGGCTCAGTTTTTGTCCCCTTTTTGAATATTGGCACCACATTTGCTATGCGCCAGTCCTGCGGTACCGACCCTGTTATTAAGGAATCTGAGAAGATTAAAAATAATGGTCTTTCTATCACAGAACTCAATTTCTGTAGTACTCTGGGGTGTATGCCATCGGGGCCCGGAGATTTGTCAACCATAGTGATTTCGAGGCGGCGGCGTACTTCCTGCTGGGTTAAGCAGGTAATATTCAAGGGTGAATTTATGGTATCACTGGTCATGTCATCTGCCATGGCATTTTCTTGTATAACAACCGTAGAAAAAAAGTCATTCAGCAGGTTGGCTTTACCCTCATCCCCTTCCACCATTTCACCAAGACTATTTTTAAGGGGGCCAACACTATCGCTTTTCAGTTTTTTACTGTTTATGTAGTTAAAGAATATTTTAGGATTCTTGGATTTAGGAGATACATGATAAGATTCTGTGTGCAGCCACCACTAGGGGGAGCTCCCTGTATACAGAGATAAATGATAAGTGTTTTGAATACTGTCTGGTGGTGTGTGGTCGCTGAGGTTAATGGTTAGATTCTGTTCCCCAGTTCTACACACCTGGTTTGCAGCTGAAACCTTGATTTTGGATATAGGTGTGTGCTGGCTGTTTATCTCTGCCAGTTGTCTGAAATTCCAGAGACTATAGGAGTCTGTCTCTTGTCCCTTTGGCTTCCCTGCTACCAAGCTAAGCTAAGTTCATGGTTTTGCTTCATACTTTTCGTGTGTTATTTGCTTATGTGTAACGCCTGCCTGGATCTACAGACTCAGATGGGCTGTAAAGGGGAGGCTAGAGGGAAGCCACTCACCAAGTAGGACCCCCAGAACCCTGAAACCCTTTAACCCCTATACAGGGATTTGGAATTACACAGGACCCTGGAGATCACTACCTGTGGAAGGCTGCAGTCCGATGAGAGTAGTAGTCAGGCAGGGTCAAACCAGAAATTGTGGAACAGGGACAGAATCGGCAGGCAGTGACGTAGTCAGCAAACGTAGCAGAGGTCAGATCCGGGTCGGGCAGCAAGGTACAAAAACAGTAGGCAGAAGGGTAGTCAAAAACACGCAGAAGTCAACACAGGAATCACCAACAGAATAGGACGTAACAGGAGCCAGGAAAATCAGAACTATATCTGGCAGTAATCATGTGACAGGAGGGGAAATAAGATGGGTGTGGTGTCTTCCCATTGGCTGTAGCTGAACACTGGCAACTTCAGCTGGAAGACTCATGCCACCCACAGTCAGCCAGTGGTACTGCAGATCCCAAGCTAACCCAGCCCAGTGGATGATCGGAGCCTGCGCCCACTGGTGCCGCTGGCATCGACTTCTCTCCCATCATCAGCACCATCCACGGCAGGAACACGGCGTCGCCTGGCGATCGGAGCAGAAGTCGCTGGAGCAGACTCCAGCGGTGACGTAACAGTATGCTTCTGTGAATTATCGCTGAAGGTTGTTTTGTATCGTATCCTGTTTTGTTTGTGCCTTCAGATAAGGAAGATTTATCTTCTTAGTCAGTCTTTACTATTTATTTTAGCAAGGGTTAGCCGGGAGGGTAATTGCTAGTCTTTTCCTACAATTTCACCAGAGTCTTGTACGGATTGTGGACGTGTGAGTATTAGTTTACTCCTCCTTTTTTGCACATTCCGTGTAGGAAGTTTTGATAGGGTTTTTTCATACCGACCGCAAAAGGTTCCTATCCTGTCTTTTGTATTTAGAATAGAGTGGCCTCTCTTTGCTCCATCTTGCTCTTACTCTTTATGTCTTTTCATCTTCGCTCACAGTCAGTACATGTGGGAGGCTGCCTATTTTCTTTGGGGAAATCTGTTCTGAGGCAAGATAGTTTCTTTTCACTTTCTGTCTTGTAGGTTATGTAGTGTTCCGGCTGGGTTTGAGGCATCTAGGATTGTCTTGTATGCTGCCCGGCTACTTCTAGTGTGGTGTTAAGTTCAGGACTTGCGGTCGGTACGTTATTACCTACGACTCTGGTGGATTGTGCTCATTGTAGTCATTGAACATCGGATCATAACAGATAAGATTCTGTCTGCAGACACCCATAGGGGGAACTCCCTGTATACAGAGATACATGATAAGATTCTGTCTGCAGCCACCACTAGGGGGAGCTCCCTGTATACAGAGATACATGATAACATTCTGTCTGCAGCCACCACTAGAGGGAGCTCCCTGTATACAGAGATACATGATAAGATTCTGTCTGCAGCCACCACTAGAGGGAGCTCCCTGTATACAGAGATGCATGATAAGATTCTGTCTGCAGCCACCACTAGGGGGAGCTCCTTGTATACAGAGATACATGATAAGATTCTGTCTGCAGTCACCACTAGGGGTAGCTCCCTGTATACAGAGATACATGATAAGATTCTTCCTGCAGCTACCGCTAGGAGGAGCTCCCTGTATACAGAGATACATGATAAGATTCTGTCTGCAGCCACCACTAGGGGGAGCTCCCTGTATACAGAGATATATGATAACATTCTGTCTGCAGCAACCACTAGAGGGAGCTCCCTGTATACAGAGATACATGATAAGATTCTGTCTGCAGCCATCACTAGAGGGAGCTCCCTGTATACAGAGATACATGATAACATTCTGTCTGTAGCCACCATTAGGGGGCGCTCCCTGTATACAGAGATACATGATAAGATTCTGTCTGCAGCCACCACTAGGGGGAGCTCCCTGTATACAGAGATATATGATAAGATTCTGTCTGCAGCCACCACTAGGGGGCGCTCCCTGTATACAGAGATACATGATAAGATTCTGTCTGCAGCCACCAATAATTTTCTGGGAGAAATAATTCACGTTCTGGAACAATTTCAAAGGTGCAAACACTTTTGGCAATGACTGTAGATGAAAGGATAGAATTAGAAACTACTCGTAGAAGCAAATTAACAACCACAAATTATCAGGAAACTGGGGAGGAGCCTCAATAAGAGGGAGGAGCTTTGAATTCTACATTAATTTCTTTTGCCAACAAAATGTCCCCATAATAATATTAATGATAATAATAATGGATGATGTTTTGGTGACCGAAAGTACAGTGTATGAGTCACACATCACCCTTTTGCCCACATTAGCAGCTGTCGGCACGTTGGCGCAGAGTCCACCGCCTGTCGTGCACTGTATTGTTTCCCTGGGAGACCTGTGTTATCTGTTGACCGTCTGCAGAACCAGGGTGGCTACTTTTAGTAACACAACCCTGTCTGGTGCCTGAAATATCCGCTCTCCTGTGCCGCACATGTGCCAGCTATCTCGGCTCAGCTCACTTCTCCATTAGATGGAGCTGCCACATTCCATGCAGGGCAGGGGTGGGGTGCCACCAACTCTGGCGCAGCTCTATCTACCACCGCATGTACCAAGAGCCAAAAATGTGCCCATGCACAAGTGGTGAAACTTTTCTCTAAAGTTTGTGGGGTAGCGAAAGGGGAGATATCGATTCAGCCAGGCTATTTTTTAGCTGCCCAGATAAGTGGTGCCAGAGGTGCCAACCAACCGTCCTCCACCATAACGAGGCATGAACACAGGAAAGTATGGCTGAATTTATAGCAAAGGACCCCCATCTATTATATCTGTGAGTGGTGCGGGGGTTGGGGGCCTGACCTAAAGTGATCCAAGATTACTCTGAGCTGAGAAATAGCATGTGTCCAGATATGACAAGGAGCCCCCTCAGCTATGCCAGGCAGCTGTTCCCCGGCTTCCAGGAGAGGCTCACATGTCAGGAGCCAACAGCGGGCAGTGAACCTCATCCTTAGTCCGGATAACTGCATCCACAGGCGAGTAACCGGCTATAGGGAGATAGTCACGGACTATAGAGCTATTTGGCACTCGATCACAATAGTGGTAGCCGGTGGTCGCAGGGATAGCCACCACATAGAGAGGTAGTCATTGGCTGTAGAAGTAGTCAGAAGAGGAAATCACCAGCTGTAAAGTCATCATGGCTGAAGAACAGTCTTACTATGAAGACAAAATATCTAAAGACATTCTCACCAAGGAGATCGATCTGGTGGACAGAGACCCAAAGAAGATAAATGAAGATGTGGTCAAGGTTTGTCCTTCCTCTTCTCTATTTCTTCCTTTCTCTCTCTCTTCTTATCTCTCTCTTCCTTCTATCCATCCATTCCCTTCTTTTTTCTCTCTTTCTTCCATCCATTCCCTTCTTTTTTCTCTCTTCCTTCCTCTCTCTTCCTTCCATCCATTCCCTTCTTTTTTCTCTCTTCCTCTCTCTTCCTTTCATCCATACCCTTCCTTTCTTTCTCTCTTCCTTACTCTCTCCTCCTTTCATGCATTCCCTTCCTTTCTCTCTCCTTACTCTCTCTTCCTTCCATTCATTCCCTTCCTTTCTCTCTTCCTTCCTCTCTCCTTCTTCCATCCATTCCCTTCCTTTCTCTCTTCCTTCCTCTCTCCTTCTTCCATCCATTCCCTTGCTTTCTCTCTCTCTTCCTTCCCCTCTCTTCCATCCATTCATTCCCTTCCTTTCTCTTTCTCTTCCTTCATCTCTCTTCCTTTCATCCATTCCCTTCCTTCCTTTCGCTCTCTCTTCCTTCCATCCATCTATCCATCCATTCCTTCCTTTCTCTTTCTCTTCCTTCCTCTCTCTTCCTTTCATCCATTCCCTTCCTTCCTTTCGCTCTCTCTTCCTTCCATCCATCTATCCATCCATTCCTTCCTTTCTCTTTCTCTTCCTTCCTCTCTCTTCCTTTCATCCATTCCCTTCCTTCCTTACGCTCTCTCTTCCTTCCATCCATCTATCCATCCATTCCTTCCTTTCTCTTTCTCTTCCTTCCTCTCTCTTCCTTTCATCCATTCCCTTCCTTCCTTTCGCACTCTCTTTCTTCCATCCATCCATCTATCCATCCATTCCTTTCTTTCTCTTTCTTCCTCTATCTATCTTCCTTCCATCTATTCCCTTCCTTTCTCTCTCTCTCTTCTTATCTCTCTCTTCTTATCTCTCATCCTTCCATCCGCTCCCTTCCTTTCTCTGCCATCCTCTCTCTTCCTTCTATCCATCCATTCCCTTTCTTTCTTTATCTCTTCGTTCCTCTCCCTTCCTTCCATTCATTCCCTTCCTTTCTCTCTCCTCCTTCCTCTCTCTCTTCTTTCCATTCATTCCCTTCCTTTCTCTCTTCCTTCCTCTCTCCTCCTTCCATCCATTCCCTTGCTTTCTCTCTCTCTTCCTTCCCCTCTCTTCCATCCATCCATTCATTCCCTTCCTTTCTCTCTTGCTTCCTCTCTCCTCCTTCCATCCATTCCCTTGCTTTCTCTCTCTCTTCCTTCCCCTCTCTTCCATCCATTCATTCCCTTCCTTTCTCTTTCTCTTCCTTCCTCTCTCTTCCTTTCATCCATTCCCTTCCTTCCTTTCGCTCTCTCTTCCTTCCATCCATCTATCCATCCATTCCTTCCTTTCTCTTCCTTCCTCTATCTATCTCTTCCTTCCATCTATTCCCTTCCTTTCTCTCTCTCTGTTCCTTCCTCTCTCTTCCTTCCTTTCTCTCTGTCTTTTCCTTCCTCACTCTTATTTTCCCCTCTCTCTTCTTTGCTCTCTCTTTTTTTCTCTCTTTTAGTTTTTTCTTTCTCTTTTGTTCTCTCTATCTTTATCTTTCTTTATTTCTATCTGTCCATCTATCTGCATGAAATAAAGGACAGATGCCAGGACGTATGGCTGTAGGATCAGACTACACAGTGTTTGTTTGTAGTCTGTCGTCATAGAAACACATAGCTCTGCATAGGCGCATTAGACACAAATGATAACAACAGCAAAAAATGATGAAGATTCTTTCTTAAATTGCTTCCTTTTTCATGGTGGGCAATTTATGGATTACCAACTTTGAATAAAACTAAAATTTTACCTAACAAGGGCCTCTCCTCTTTCTCTGATAACCAAATTTCATGTTTTGGTTGCCATAATGTGTGGGCAAGAAAGAATCCATGGTTTCACTTTGCCCGTCCATGTTGGAGAAGCGGCTGCTGATATACGGGGTGAGGTGCGGTGGAGGCTCCATCCTCTCCGGTTCGGCACAGAATTACAATCAGAAAGCAGCATGAGATCTTAAAAATTAAAAGGAATTATAACAAATAGGGGGTCATGAACTGGGGAGGGGCGGCATTTTTGGGCCCGATTCATCTTGACGAGCGATGTTCACTCTGATCTTGATGAGATGTGCTGGAGTCAGATGCCCCTGATTCATGGAGAGTGGACAAGTGATGGGCACCTCCCTGCGCTCCTCACCGCACGTCCTACTCCAATCACTGCTGGAGTAAGATTTGTGGAGTAATGAATATGGTGAGCAGCGGACACCACAACCCCCATCCCGCCACAGGTATGGAGCTAGGTGATAATGGTACGAGAACTGCAAAAGTTGTAAAGTTTTAGCGATGCATTGAGTTGCACCAAAATGATTCAACTTTTCTAAGCTTTTTACGACAGAATACTAGTGAAATAAGGATAGCTACTTACAGCAAAATGGAACTGCAGCTGTACACTACCTAGGCCAAAAACTACTACTCCAAAAGGATACAGCTAAGCCCCCACCAGGTGGAGGCATCCCAGGTGCAGGAGGAGCAAATCACACACACACTTCCAAAACATGGAGGGGGCAATTGCTGGAAGGTAAAACTGCACACTTATGGCTTGCATAAAGCACTGTTTACACTTGCAGACGCACAGTCACAAACCCGCAGCCTGTTAACCGACGCCCATACTATTAGATCAGGCAGGCTGCCTGTGTACCATCTGTGTATCATACAGGGACAAAAACTCTAATATGCAAGGCCTAACAGAAAGGGGCCTGGCTGTATCCTGTACAAAAAAATGAGGTTTTTAGTTGGTCTTATGGCCATAAGACGGAAGCCTACAACCCTCGTCACGGGAGCCTCATCCTTGTAGGTGCCTACACTAAATATAATATATTAAAAAAAAGCAAAAACCACATATTCCAACCCCTCCATGGTTTGGAAGCATGTGTGATTTGCTCCTCTTGCACCTGTGATGCCTCCACCTAGTTGGGGCTTAGCTGTATCCTGTTGGAGTAGTAGTTTTTGGCCTAGGTAATATACAACTGCAGTTTCATCTTTGCTGTAAGTAATGATATTTATTCCTCTTTTTTGTTGCTTTTTTATATGAAATAAGGATAGAAAGAAAGAAAAAGAAAGATAGAAATTAAAAGAAAGAAAAAGAAAGAAAGATAAGGCAAGAAGGAGAAAGAAAGAGAGGGAAGGTTTTGGGAGTAAGGTAAGGAAAGGAAAGAAAAAGGAAGGGAAGGAAGGAAAGGAGGGAAGGAAGGAAAGGAAGAAAGGAAAGGAAGGAAGGAAGGAAGAAAAGGAAGGTAGAAAGGAAGGGGGGAAGGAAGGAAAGGAAAAAAGGAAGGAGGGAAGGAAGGAAAGGAAGGAAGAAAAGGAAGGAAAGGAAGGAAGAAAGAAAGGTTTAGAAGGAAAGGAGAGAAGGAAGGAAAGGAATGGAGGAAGGGAGGTAAGGAAGAAAAAAAGAAAGAAAGGTTTGGAAGAAAAGGAGAGAAGGAAGGAAAGGAATGGAGGAAGGGAGCAAGGGAAGGAAGGAAGGAGGGAAGGATGGGAGGAAGGGACGGGAGGGAGGAAGGAAAGAAAGTAAGAAAAAAAAAGAAAGGATGGAAGAAAGCAAGGAAGACAGGAAAGCAATTAGGGCAGGAAGGATATGAGATAGATAGATAGATAGATAGATAGATATTCTAAACTTTTTATGATAGAATACAAGAGTGAAATAAAGAAATATAAGACATAAAGGAGAAGGAAAGAAAGGAGAGTGAGAGAGGAAAGAAGGAAGGATGGAAGAAAAGAAGTAAGGAGAGATAGATAGATAGATAGATAGATAGATAGATAGATAGATAGAGGGATAGATGGATAGATAGATAGATAGATAGATAGATAGATAGATAGATAGAGGGATAGATAGATAGATAGATAGATAGATAGATAGATAGAGGGATAGATAGATAGATAGATAGATAGATAGATAGATAGATAGATAGATAGATGGATGGATGGATGGATGGATGGGTGGATGGGTGGATGGATAGAGGGATAGATAGAGGGATAGATAGATAGATAGATAGATATTTAGTCTTTTGATGATCTTCCTGATTCCTGTGGATGCTGCTATTATGTGAGATTATTGTTTTCTTCCTGGAAATAATTGATTTGCGGTCAGAGCAGTGAATGTGGCGCTCGCTGGCGGACTTCCACCATCTGATAATTTTTATTACACCAAGTCCCTCATTTACCATTGTACTGCAGAGGAATTGTCAATACTGAGAATGAAGCAGAGGAGGTGATGCTGCCTCTGCAGGCAACATGGGGTTAACTGGTTACCCTACAGCAGAGCTTCAAAGAGAATTTGGGGGGAAGTTTCTAAACCTGCGTCCTCTTTCATGTCCCCCTGAATCACTAACCATTCTGTTTGATAGACTTCCTCACAGGAAGAAGGAGAAACTTTAGTAAATTTCCTCTGAGTTGATTGCCGTCATGGGATCCATCACTGGGAGGCTGGGGGTTATACTTCCCGGATGATGGGGAATCTACAATGATGAGTCTCCTGCTGGTAAGACAAGTGATGGGATTTCGGCCCCACCAAAAAAAGGTTTAGGGCCGTGCCCATACGGTCGGCGTGTTCTCAATATACACTTGAAGTATACTGAAGCCGGAGTCGGAGCCTGTGCATTCCGCTATCTTACATCCTCTGCGTTCATAAACACGGCGTGGCAAGAGTAGATCCCGCACCCAACAGCAGATCACCACGCAATCAAGCTCACGGGACGCTTCAGAGGAGACCGCACGCCATAGAGCCTACAATCTACAGTTACATCTATATCCTCTAAATCACCATTTTAAGTGCTTATTGGCGAGCCCATGATGTGACTGTGGGCCACCAATGGGTTGCTTTGACAGCAGGGGGTCTGCTGAAAACCTTCATACTTATCATTACTCCCTGTGGCCGGAATTCAAAGGAGACTGTGATTTTTACCATATACAGCAATGCTGTGGCACTGCTGTATATAGCACAAGCGATCAGATGACTACAGCTTTAGGTCCCCTAAGGGGACTATTAAGAGCAGTAAAAATAAAAATGTTTTAAAAATCTGAGAAAAAAAACCCATAAAAGTTCACATCACCCCCTTTTTGGCCCTAAAAATAAAGATAAAAAAATTTCAAAATACACATATGAGGTATCACCGAGTTCAGAAAGTCTGATCTATCAAAATATGAAATAATTACCCAGATCAGTGAACACTAAAATCAAAAACAATTCAAGAACGCCAAAATTAAGTTTTTTGGTCGCTGCAATGCCACAAAAAATGCTGTTACAAAACATCATATCTATCCCAAAATGGGAGAGTTGGAGACTCCAGCCTATGTGATTTGGGGGTCCTATCACTGTGGGGGTTGGAGGGTCCTGTCCTTGTGATTTGGGGGTCCTATTATTGTGAGGGTTGGAGAGTCCTGTCCTTGGGATTTGGGGGAGCTTATCTCTGAAGTTGGAGAGTCCTGTCCTTGTGATTTGGGGGTCCTATCACTGTGGGGGTTGGAGGGTCCTGTGCTTGTGATTTGGGGGTCCTATTATTGTGAGGGTTGGAGAGTCCTGTCCTTGGGATTTGGGGGAGCTTATCTCTGAAGTTGGAGAGTCCTGTCCTTGTGATTTGGGGGTCCTATCACTGCAGGGGTTGGAGAATCCTGTCCTTGTGATTTGGGAGCCTTATTTATGTGGGGTTGGAGTATCCTGCCATTGTGATTTGGGGGTCCAATCTCTGTGGGGTTGGAGTGTCTTATCCTTGTGATTTGGGGATTTTATCTCTGTGGAGTTGTAGGGTCCTGTCCTTGTCATTTGGGGGTCTTATCTCAGTGGGGGTTAGGGTGTCCTGTTCTTCTGATTTGCGAGTCTTATCTCTTTAGGGTGAGAGTGTCCTGTTCTTCTGATTTGGGGGTCTTATATCAGTGGGAGTCGGAGGTCCTGTTCTTCTGATTTGTGAGTCTTATCTCTGTAGGGTTGGAGTACCCTTCCCTTGTGATTTGAGGGTCTTATCCGTGAGGGGGTTGGAGAGTCCTATCCTTGTGATCTAGAAGTCTTATCTCTGTGGGGTTTGATGGTGTTGTCCTTGTGACTTGGGGGTCTTATCTCTGTTGGGTTGGAGGGTCCTGTCCTAGTGATTTGTGGGTTTTATCTCTGTGGGGTTTGAGGGACCTGTCTTTGTGATATGGGGGTCTTATCTCTGTATTGTTGGAGTGTCCTGTCCTTGTGATTTGGGGGTTTTATCTCAGTGGGGTTTGGAGGTCCTGTCTTTGTGATATGGGGGTCTTTTCTCTGTAGGGTTGGAGTGTCCTGTCCTTGTGATTTGGGGGTTTTATCTCAGCGGGGGTTGGAGGTTCTGTCCTTGTGATTTGGGGGTTTTATCTCAGTGGGGGTTGGAGGGTCCAGTCCATATGATTCGGAGGTCCTATCCCTGACTTGTTTCTGTCTCTTCTTTGCACAGCTGGACTTTGAAGACGTAATCGCGGAGCCGTACGGGACCCACAGCTTTGATGGTGTTTGGAAGGCCAGTTATGCCACCTTCACGGTCACCAAGTACTGGTGCTACCGGCTGCTCTCCGCCCTGGTGGGCATCCCGCTGTCCATTATCTGGGGCGTCCTCTTCGCTCTCATCTCCTTCTGTCATATCTGGGCCGTGGTTCCGTGTGTGAAGAGCTACCTGATAGAGATCCAGTGTGCCGGCCGGACGTTCTCCCTGTGCATCCGCACCTTCTGTGACCCGGTGTATGAAGCCATGGGGAAAGTCTTCAGCGCCATCAAAGTAACGCTGCAAAAGCAGGGCTGAGCAGCTCCGAGCCCGGCACATTGCACCGAACCCTCAGCACTGCAGGCGAACATTCATTTTCTATCGATTTTTACACCTTCCTGTTTCTTCCATTATTTGTTGTGCTCCTTTTGTCTACAGCCTGACACATTGTAACGACTCAACACCTCTGTTCTGTTTGTTTCTTTTATAAAGGGGTTTTCTGCCTGAATGTAAATCAACCTTGTAAATTTTGCAACTTTCTAATAGTTTGTGTTTTGATTTGTGATAAATGTTAAAACCTCTGCTTGCTGTCAGTAAATGAGGAGATTCGTATTGATATCGAGAGACTGAAAACCTCTGCACTGACCTTATTCTTCTCACTGCTGGAGGTTTGTTACAGTTGTACCCAGTCTATACAATCGGAGCTAAACAGCCTGTACCCCTGAGACTTTGAGAATATGAAGATTTGTGCTGCTTCGCTCAGATCATGGAGGTATGTATGGACTAGATACAATTGTAGCAAACACTCAGCTGTGAAAAATATTAGGTGCAGATCTTTAGTCTCTATGTTTCTATTCACTGACATCAAGCCATGATACAATGCATCCATTCTTGTCACTTTCTCTCCTGCTGAGGAAACGCTGCTGATTTAGTTAAAATGATGATTAATAAGTAGCGATGGGCGATCCCAAACTCTAAAGTTCAGAGTCCATACCGGATACCTAGCGTCTGGCACGGACCCCGAAAACGGACTACTCAGGGAACTCTTTGTAACTGTTTGTATTTGGCCACCCAGATAATTAAAAAAGGAAAAAGAAAGAAAATAAGTGATAAAGCAGGAGTGTTATACTTAGTCACCCCCATGGCTGTAACACTATTTCCAGGTCCGATAATTAACCCTCATGCATATTCACTGCTTGCCCCGCCCAATGGCAGCCCCGATGTCTCTGATTGGTTTGCGTTAGATTTGAACCCCAGCCTGTGTGACAGTGTCTTTGATTAGTTGGAATCACACACTGTCTGCGTCACTATAGTGGTGTAAAAATAAATAATTCGATTGGTGTAGGGTCCCCCCCGTATATTGATACCCAGCACAGATAAAGCATACGGCTATAGGCTGCAGCCCCCATCCTTTATCTTGGCTGTGAATCAAAATAATGTGGCTTTTTTAAATTATTTAAAAAATTTAAAAAAACAGCATGCAGTCCCCCCTTCCCAATTTTGATACCCAGGTATGATAAATCCGACAGCTGGGATCTGGTATTCTCTGGCTGGGAGGCCCATTATTATTGGCACCCCACAGCCTAAAAATAGCAGCCTGCAGGCGCATAGAGTTGTCGCAGCCGTTAGATGCGACAATCCTGGCACTTTACTCAGCTCATCCCAATTTCCCTGGTTCGGTGGCAATCAGGGTAATAAGGGGTTAATGATAGCTCATAGCTGCCATTAAGCCCTAGATTAGTAATGGCGAGCATCTATGAGACCCCCTCCATTACTAATCTGTAAGTGAAAAGAAATAAATACAAACAGCGAAAAAAATCCTTATTTGAAATATAATATTAAAAAAAACACTTTTTCCAATTTATTAACCCCAAACACCCAGGTCCGATGTAATCCACATGAGGTCCCACGGAGATCCCGATTCTGCTGCATACTTTCCACCACACAGGCAGAGAACATGACCGAACGCTGTGGATTCAGGTAGACTGACAGAGCTGCAGCTGTGACATCACTCAGTTTATCTGCGGTCACAGATGGAGGTTCCGACACTACCCCACCTCACCTCAGGTGACCTCATTTAGTTCAGTGCCCTCACCTCCGGTGAACTGAGTTCAATCAGACCTGCATCTCCTGGCAGAAAACAATGGGGGTTTTTTTGCCAAGAGATGCAGATACGGTGCTGAAATTTATACACCATATTCCTCCACCAATACTGCATGTCCTGGCAACAAAAAGGCATCAAAACGAGATTCAAGCCTTCATTAGCTATGTGGAGCTGACAGGAGCGGCGGTGTCTTCTGCAGCTCCGGTCACCTTCATGCAGCAGAGCTGGATGCAACGCTGGAGGTCCGTGGATTACGCCGGACATGGAGGGCTTTTTCGGGCTTATAAAATTGGTGAACCAGGCAATTTGTTAGTGTTTTTTTTTTCTAATAAAGGATTTTTCGGGTGTGTGTGATTATTTACTGTAATTTACAGATTAATCATGGAAGGTATCTCGGGGAGACGCCTGACATGATTAATCTAGGACTTATTGGCAGCTATGGGCTGCCATTAACTTCTTATTACCCCGATTTGCCAACGCACCAGGGCAAATCGGGAAGAGCCGGGTACAGTCCCAGAACTGTCGCATATAATGTATGCGGCAATTCTGGGCGGCTGCTGACTGATATTGTTAGGCTGGAGGGCTCCCCATAACGTGGAGCTCCCCATCCTGAGAATACCAACCTTCAGCTGTATGGCTTTATCTGGCTGGTATTAAAATGGGGGGGGACCGCACGCCGTTTTTTTTAATTATTTATTTATTTATTTTACTGCACAGTATAGACCCGCCCACCGGCTGCTGTGATTGGGTGCAGTGATACAGTTGTCACTCAGCGTGGGGGCGTGTCTCACTGCAACCAATCATAGGCGCCTGTGGGTGGGGAAAGCAGGGAACACGAGATTGATTAATGAGCGGCTGGCATATTCAATGTAACTGTTGCCGCATATTCTCTGCACAGCTGTTCCTCGCCGCGCTGGTGATCGGGGAGCGGTATGAGCCGGGGAAGAAAAAAAACGAGCGCAAATGTAAGTATGACTGAGAACAGCAGAAAAAAAGGTAAGTAGACTGAATTTAATTAAAAAAAATAAAAATAAGATCGCTAGTGTAAAAACGCACACGCACGAAACGTGCTGAATACGGACATACTCCGTGTGCGGTACATGCAGGCACGGACCGATAGACTAAAGCGGGTCCATGCCTGAGTGCTGCCGGCCAAAAACGGACATGTCGTCCGTGTAGAAAAGCGCACACACGTACTTATCACACGGACACACGTTCCGTGTGATTTTACGTGTGTGTGCCATCTACCATTGAATAACATGGGTCTCCGTGTGTACGTGTCTCCGGTACGTGCAAATACGTACCGCACACGTACAAATTACACGGATGTGTGTTGCGGGTCTTAACAAGTGCTCGGCTTTGTGAGGAGGAGGTCAGGTGTTTTCAGTCACTGAAAGCTCACAAGAAAGTTCTCATTCTCTGACAGCAAGCGGAGATAGTGAAAACTGTGTTAAAAAACTGGAAAAGTAACTAACATTAAAAGGGGCAGAAGATGTCATTATCCAGGGACTGAACTTTATACACAGGAGACACCGTCACTTTAATAAATTGTCACAATGTTCTCTGCAGCCGAAAGGACAAAAAGAATTATATATAAAGAAAAATCAGTATCAGCCAATAGGATTAGATACACAGTTCAGTAGAGAGTATCACACATGATAGGATTAGATACGCAGCTCAGCAAACAGTATCCCACAGGATAGGATTAGATACACAGCTCAGCAGAGAGTATCACACATGATAGGATTAGATACACAGCTCAACAGAAAGTATCATACAGAGGATTAGATACACAGCTCAGCAAACAGTATAACACAGGATAGGATTAGATACACAGCTCAGAAGACAGTATCACACAGGATAGGATTAGATATACAGCTCAGCAGACAGTATCACACAGGATAGGATTAGATATACAGCTCAGCAGACAGTATCACACAGGATAGGATTAGATACACAGCTCAGAAGACAGTATCACACATGATAGGATTAGATACACAGCTCAGCAGACAGTTTTACACAGGATAGGATTAGATACACAGCTCAGCAGACAATATCACACAGGATAGGATTAGATATACAGCTCAGCAGACAGTATCACACAGGATAGGATTAGATATACAGCTCAGCAGACAGTATCACACAGGATAGGATTAGATACACAGCTCAGAAGACAGTATCACACATGATAGGATTAGATACACAGCTCAACAGACAGTTTTACACATGATAGGATTAGATACACAGCTCAACAGACAGTATCACACAGGAGAGGATTAGATACACAGCTCAACAGAAAGTATCATACAGAGGATTAGATGCACAGCTCAGCAGACAGTATCACACATTGTAGGATTAGATACACAGCTCAGCAGACAGTATCACACATGATAGGATTAGATACACAGCTCAGCAGCGCTCTGCAGAGAATCATTTAGCACAATTCCTCATCTACATTTGGTTGTATCCTCCCGCAGAGCTGACAATATCTTCTCACAGATACCAGAGTCGCCGCTGATTATATATCATTATATCAGAAGACTTTTCTGTTTCTGTCACCATCAGACGTGTCAAATAAAGAAGATATGGAGAAATCAGCACAGCAGAAGCGGAGAAATCTAGAATCTGCAGACACCATTCACACTCGGAGGGTTATTGGGTTGATTTAGTGCTCAGTGCAAGCTGTTGTTCTCTGTTATCTGCTTGTGTAATATAATAAAACAGGGTGATGCCAGCTATGGATCCATAGAGAGAGGGAGAGCACGGACCCCCTTATATCCTACTATGGGTAAATGAGGGTCTATTAACTTGCATTATTCATGGGGTCTGGAAATAGTGACTTGAACGTGCAGACACAGAGGCGTCCTATTATTATTATTTTATTATTATTAATAATAATCTATATATATAATTGCCTTATTCTGTCTGTCTGTCTGTCTGTCTGTCTATCTGTCTGTCTGTCTATCTGTCTGTCTGTCTGTCTGTCATGCTCCGAAATTGTGTCCTTACGGTGACACAAAGCTGATTGGCCGCTGGGCTCGCCATGGCCCCTCCCCCCCACACGGATTGGCCTCTCGCCCCGGCTCTCTGCAGGCCCCGCCCCCCTCACGCAATGCACGCTCGCTCTGGCCCAACTGACACGGAGCCGCGACTCCCAGGTGAGTACACACTAGTGATGGGAAATCTAGTTCATTTTGGTGATTAGTTCACCATGAACTAGTTCACTGAAAAGATTAGTTCAAAAGATTAGCTCATTTAGTTCATCTAGTTCAGTATTTCTCTCCACCCTATCCTATGAGAAGCTGATAGGAAATGCATCATGTGACCTGTTAACTAAATGAACTATATGAGCTGCTGAACTGAATGTTCTACTGAGAATGAATCAGGACAGTCTAGTTCAGTCTGATGCATCTCACTCAGCCCAGCAGCGCCCCCTGTGTAGAGTACTGACCCATAATGAATGTGTATGAGGGAGTGAGAAGCAGTTCAGCAGCCACCATTTTGAGAACAGAACAGGAGCCAATGGTAAAGATTTTAGCAAGACGGATCTAGGCTACAGGAGGGTGATCCTCTACAGGAGGCTGATCCTATCACACAGACAGGTGAGGGGCATGAACCACACACAGAAAAACTCTCTCATACACACATATGAGCTGTGTCTGTCTACTGTGCAATTTCAGTATTTATTAATATTATTATTACTATTATATTTATATTTGATGTGTGGTCTAGTGTTACTCCCTTCTTTTCCAGCATCAGGGGCTATAAAGAGCAAGTGTGAGAGCAGGAGCCTCCTGGAGCTGTAGAGGGTCACTCTCTGTCTCCTCACACTGCTGTTTAGTTCAGTATTTCTCTCCACCCTGTCCTATGAGCTGACAGGAAATGCATCATGTGACCTGTGAACTAGATGAACTAGATGAGCTGCTGAACTAAATGTTCTACTGAGAATGACTCAGAGCAGTCTAGTTCAGTCTGATGCATCTCACTGAGCCCAGCAGCGCCCCATGTGGTAGTGTAGAGTACTGACTCATAATGAATGTGGATGAGGGAGCTGAGGAGCAGTTCAGCATTCACCATTTTGAGAACAGAACAGGAGACAGTGGTAAAGTTTTTAGCAAGACTGATCTTCTAGACTACAGGAGGCTGATCCTCTACAGGAGGCTGATCCTCTACAGGAGGCTGATCCTCTACAGGAGGCTGATCCTATCACACAGACAGGTGAGGGGCATAAACCACACACAGAAAAACTCTCTCATACACACATATGAGCTGTGTCTGTCTACTGTGCAATTTCAGTTTTTATTAATATTATTATTACTATTATATTTGTATTTGATGTGTGCTAGTGTTTTACTACCTTCAAGTGTGAGAGCAGGAGCCTCCTGGAGCTGTAGAGGATCACTCTCTGTCTCCTCCCACTCTAGTTCATAATGAACTAATCTCTGTCAGGATGGTGAACTAGATGAACTAGTTCACTCTGAAGATTAGTTCATTTTGAACTACTCACTCACGAACTACCCATCACTAGTACACACACACATCAGATCACACTCACTCTCACACACACCCTCACACACACCTCACACATCACAACATGCTGGGATATCGCTTGCTTCTACACCGGCTGCGTCAGGATCCCGGCAGCGCCACACATAACCTTGCGATGCTGGGATCTTGACGGAGGCCGTGAAAGCTGGTAACCATTATACACATCGGGTAACTAAGGTCCCTTAGTTACCCGATGTGTATCATAGTTACCAGTGTACACCGGCTCACACTCACTCTCACACACACCTCACACACACATCACATCGCATCCACACATCAAGGTCCTGCAGCGGCGGAAAATACAGACACATAACAGCACACACACATAACAGCACACACACACACACACACAAATCAGATCACACTCACTCTCACACACACACACATCGCATCCACATACTCACAACATCCTGGGATATCGCTTGCTTCTCGGCCTCGATACTGTGCTGTTGTGATCTTCCAGGACCTGCGGGAGGATCACATGGCCAGAAGCATGTGATATCCCCGGATGTTGTGAGTATCAGCGCGTATGTGCAATATCGTCAGTGTCTGTGTGTGTGAGTGTATGCGATCGGGTGTGTGTGAGTGGATGCGATCGGGTGTGTGTGAGTGGATGCGATCGGGTGTGTGTGAGTGGATGCGATCGGGTGTGTGTGAGTGGATGCGAACGGGTTTGTGAGTGTCGGCAGAGGAGCACGGCGTGCTGGAGGAGGCTGGGAGCAGAGAGGCTGATCATGGGGAAGGCTGGGAGGAGAGAGGCTGATGCTGGGGGAGGCTGGGAGGGGGAGGCTGGGACGAGGGAGGCTGATGCTGGTGGAGGCTGATGCTTGGGGAGGCTGATGCTGGGGGAGGCTGGAAGGAGAGAGGCTAATGCTGGTGGAGGCTAATGCTGGTGGAGGCTGATGCTTGGGGATACTGATGCTGGGGGAGACTGGGAGGGGAAGGCTAATGCTGAGGGAGGCTGGGAGGAAGGAGGCTGGGAGGAGAGAGGCTGATCCTGGGGAAGGCTGGGAACGGGAGGCTGATGCTGAGGGAGGCTGGAAGGAGAGAGGCTGATGCTGGGGGAGGCTGGAAGGAGAGAGGCTGATGCTGGTGGAGGCTGATGCTTGGGGAGGCTGATGCTGGGGGAGACTGGGAGCGGAAGGCTGATGCTGAGGGAGGCTGGGAGGGGGAGGCTGGGAGGAAGGAGGCTGGGAGGAGAGAGGCTGATCCTGGGGAAGGCTGGGAAGGGGAGGCTGATGCTGGGGGAGGCTGGAAGGAGAGAGGCTGATGCTGGTGGAGGCTGATGCATGGGGAGGCTGATGCTGGGGGAGACTGGGAGCGGAAGGCTGATGCTGAGGGAGGCTGGGAGGGGGAGGCTGGGAGGAAGGAGGCTGGGAGGAGAGAGGCTGATCCTGGGGAAGGCTGGGAAGGGGAGGCTGATGCTGAGAGGCTGATGCTGGGGGAGGCTGGAAGGAGAGAGCCTGAGGCTGGGAGGAGAGAGGCTGATGCTGGGGAAGGCTGATGCTGAGGGAGGCTGGGAGGGGAAAGCTGATGCTGGGGAAGGCTGGGAGGACGGAGGCTGGGAGGAGAGAGGCTGATCCTGGGGAAGGCTGGGAGAGGGAGGCTGATGCTGGAGGAGGCTGGAAGGAGAGAGGCTGATGCTGGCGGAGGCTGATGCTGGGGGAGGCTGGAAGGAGAGAGGCTGATGCTGGTGGAGGCTGATGCTTGGGGAGGCTGGGAGAGGGAGGCTGATGCTGAGGGAGGCTGGGAGGAGGGAGGCTGGGAGAGGTAGGCTGAGAGAAGAGAGGCTGATGCACACACACACACACACACACACACACACACACACGCGCGCACTGCACAACACACCACACACACACTGGGAACCACAAACAACTGCCCTACACAGACACCCACACACACAGACAACGCTGCACACACACAACACCCAACACACAAACACCGCGGCACACACAAATATACGCACATACCGCACAACACACACATTGCACAAAACATACCTCCCCCCAAAACACACCACACACACACAAACCGCGCAACACACACACAACGCTACAGACACACAGCGCTCCACAAACAACGCAACACACGCAACACACATACAACACCGCTCTCACCCCCCGCCACACCCAGACAACACCCAGAACATGTACAGCGCCTACACAAACACTTGGTAACTACACACAACAACATCTCTATATATATATATATATATATATATATATAACAAAAATCATACATGAACTACACAATACGTAAATTCTAGAATACCCGATGCGTAGAATCGGGCCACCTTCTAGTAATAATAATAATGTTCTCTCCTGACAAAAGTTACCTATCGGAGCCCTACGATACATGGAGATGATATATCTTTAGATGTGCAGAACTGTGCAGACGTTTTCTGCAGGTGTTGATAAACGGCTACAGAGTGAGAATGTTTCAAAAATAGAGGTATTAATAATTAATTATTAATTAACAAATTGAATGAAGAAACAAGAAATGTAAATTCCATCAGTATTCGGTGTCCTCCCGTCGCCTCCATCACTTCTTCCCAATCATTTATCACTTGTGCAGGCAGGATTTTGTAGGATTGTAGTCAGGTATGAATTACCAATTATTATACACAACAGGTGACATTGATCATTTCCATATGTAGGTTAATACAGCCCATGACTGAAACAGAAACAGTTGTGTAGGAGTCTTACAACTGGGTGAGGAGTAGCCAAACTCTGCTACAAAGGTGAGGATGTGGAAGACCATGCATCATGGCGAGATTGAACAGAGAAACAAGACACAAGGTAGTTATACTGCATCAGCAAGGTGTTCCCCAGACTTCACTGCAGACTGATGTCTCACCATGTGCTGTTCCAGATCTTCAGAAGACGCACCAAGAAATGGTCAACATTGAAGATCACAGGCACAGTGTGCACCAGATGAAAGACACATCAGGTTACCTCCTTTGAAATCTGAAGCTGTCCAGCAGTGCCATCAGCTCAAAATTGGCAGCAACCAGTGGCACCAAATTATTGTTCAGGGAAGTTTGGATAGAAGTGGTCTTCATGGAAGAATTGCAGCCAAAATCAGACCTTCTACATGAAACAAGACCAATCAATTCAACTACTCACAAGAATATAGGAAACGGGGTGTAGAAACTCTCTGGACTGAGGGGCAAAAAGGTCTCAGTGCTGAAACAGAAGCAGTTTCTTCCATAAGAGCACAATAATGAGGGTCAGCAAGAGCAGTGACACACGGTGGAGGGTCCAACAGATTTGTGGCTGGCTCCATTTCAGTAGAGTTGTGGATTTTTTTAGGATTAATGGTGTCCAAAATGCTGAGAAAATCAGGCCGATAATACATTATGTGAAACCATTAGGGAGGCATTTATTGTGCAGCCGGACAATGACTCCCAACATCCAACCAAGGTCACTAAGAACGAGGAGTCCTGGAGGGGATGATCCCACAGAGCCCAGATCTCACATTATCCGGTCTTCTGGGATCAAGAGACATAAGGATCCGCACAAAAGACATACACAGAAGAACAGGGGTCAGTTCTCCAAGATGTTTGGAGCAACCTCCTGCCGAGCTCCTTCATAATCTGAATACAAGTGACGAGAAGAAGTGATGGGCTTTCACTGGATACTGAGGACGGAGGCAATGGGCGATCACTAAATACTGAGGATGGAGCTGACGGGCGGTCACTGAATACTGAGGATGGAGGCAACGGGCGATCACTAAATACTGAGGATGGAGCTGACGGGCGGTCACTGAATACTGAGGATGGAGGTGACAGGCAGTCAACAAATACTGAGGATGGAGGTGTACCGCCCTGAGAGGGGCCCAGCCGCTTGCTCGGGCCGAGCCTCTCGAGGTCCGGGCTCGGGTTGTCGGTGGCACGAGCGCCTCCGGACCGGGGGCCACGTCGCTCTGTTAGAGGGGAGAGGTAGCGGGGTGGTGGTGTGGGACGAGGCAAGCAGCCGGGGAGGGCCGCGTTGTCGTTCCTACGGGTCGTGACGCCACCCACGGGTCGTGGTGACGGGATGCACCACCGCTGCGGCTGGAGTGAAGGCGGGCTCGTCCGGGATCGGTGTTGCGGCCGCAGCTCAGATGTCAGCCCCTCCGTGGGTAAGGGCGGTGTGTCCCAGGGCCCCGGCTCGGGGGACTGCAAGCGCTGATGTTGTTGTCAGGGTGCAGGGTGCCGTGCCGCGGTGTAGTGTCGTGCCCGGATGGCACTGGTGTACTCACGATTAATTTCACACTCAGAGTCACTGGTAAATGAAAGTTCGGATGTGGTCGGTCCCCGTGGCCGGCTGCTGATGTCCCCTGTGGGGTTGATGGTGGCCCCTTTCCCGTGCACCTCTGGTAGTTGTGTTTCGGCTCCCCTGCCTGGGCAGTGGTAGCCCGCTCCCCGGCGTTGAGCTGCCGGAGGAGCCCTTGGTTGCCCGCAGGCGCTGGCCCGTCGGGTGTTTGGCCCTTGGCGGTGGCGCTCACCCAGTCTCGGTGGGCTTTTGCCTTCTTTCGGGACTTTGGGTGTGGATGAACCCGTGAGGTCCAGCCAGCAATCAGTCAATTTGCCTATACTCAATGGCTTCTAAGCTAGGACGGGGTCTGAGTACCCGGTTTCTGGTACTCCGGTACACGGTTGACACCCCAGTTCAGGACCGGCGGGCTCCAACCCAGGCCCGGTCCGTACGGTTCCGCCGGTTGCTGTACCGATACTCCTGCAGACGGCCACCACCGTCTGCCTGCCTGACGTTTCAAGGGTCCCAGGCTCCTACCCGGGTCCCTGACAGCTGCTCCACTACCGCTCACTGTCACTGTACAAACTAAACTGCTTGAACTTCCTGCCTCAGGACAGTAGTCTCCTCGATGGGCATGTCTTTTCACCTGACTCCGCCCACCTGGTGTGCTCTACTGGTCCTGAGGGAGGCATCAGGTCTCCCTTTCGGGTGACGTGTGTGTGACCTCACAGGGCGTGGGGGTGGGGGGTGTGTATGTGGTAGGTGTTATTACCTGTGACCCCTGGGGTCCAGGGCATCACATTCCCCCTTGGTTTAATGCAGACCGTCCGCGGGCTGCCCGACCAACTCCGGTTTATTTTTATTTTTCAACTGGAAAAACGGGAAAACACAATTATAATAACATTTATACAAACTATGGTTTCTGAAGGTCTTCCCATACGGGAGGCATTTTGCTTTAACGTTTCAAACTTTATTAAACAGAATGGGTTCATGTCCTTCCGCCTTTCCCACCCAAACAACCTAGCCTTGATGCTGCCCCTAAGAAATGGGCAGCACCCTTTTTCCCCAGTCCGGAAACAGTAACATGGCCAGATCACGCAGGCGGGAACGGGTACGGTGCAGTGCACCCAGCAGTTGTCAAAGGCTCCCCGGAGGATGGTCACCGGTCCTGGTGGTGACCGGACCCCAGCCTGCTCTGCTGCGGGTCCTACCTCCAATCTGCCTATCCGGAGGCTAACGGAACGGGAAGGCATGTTAAAGGGGGGCAGATAGGGCAATATTTACAAGCCCAATAGTTTTTGGGTGGCTGGCAAGTCCACGGCCTTGTCCATGAGCAGTCACTCACGCCACAGGGTAAAACGGGGTTTCCAAACACAAGTCCCAACGGGGATGGGTCCTTTTTATAGCCAACGGGCTACCAGCTTACTCCAGCTCTTCCTCAACCTCCACATCAGGGGTGTACGGTGGAGGTGGGGGCTGTCTGCCACTCCGGACATCCAGGGCAAACCAGCCATTCTCCCCTCGGTGCCGGGTGTAGTGCACCAAATCTCCGGGCAGAAGGTCGCGGTCCGGGTGCCCGAACGGGAGGTGGGCATTCACATCCCGCCGGGAAAAGAACACCTCCGCTTTCAGGCAGGGGTCGTATAAGAATCCCCAGCCCTTGTCTTTGTTGAATCGCCTGACCTGGCCCTGGTAGGTCGGGCCCCGCACCCAATATCCAGCACTCCTCAGGTGCTCCTTTCCTTCAATGGTGCGGGCAAGGACCTCCTCCCTCTTCCTTTCTCTGGCCACAATCTCCCAGCTCAGCTGGCTGGGCTGCTGCTCCCAATACGGTGGGTTTGCATGCCCGGGGTCTACATCAGTGGGGATCTGGCCCAGCCGGCGCTCCCCAGTGTCGACCACGATCGGAATTCTCTGAGGGGAGCCCCGCTGTGTCGCGGCCGGCTCTGCTGCCTTGCAGCTGCCTCCCCGCGGAACCTCAGCTGAGGCCCGCGACCCTGGTGCGACTTGTCTTGTCTTCTGGGCCTTCTTGGCTGGGCAGGTTGCTGGAGCCTGAGCACTTTTGGGCGCGGTCACTTCCGGGACTGCCGGCATCGCCTCGGGATCAGGTGCCGGCCTGTAACGGGTCCCTTCAGGCAACGGGTACAGCGTGGCCGGGTTCCACAGCAGGTCCGGGCCAGCCTCTCCAAGCAGCCTCCCGGGAGCGCCCGGGACGGACTCCGCCACCGGTGTCGGGGGTGGGGATACGGGTGGAGGAGCAGCGACAACCGCTGCGGGCCATGGAGGAGGCGGTATGGTGAGCAGCAGCAGACCGAGCCCCTCAGCCGCGATGGCCGACCCCTCAGGGGCACAAGGACGTGGGTCACCTTCCCACCCCGCCAACACCATCATCCTTTCACGGGCCCGCACGGCAGCCACTATCTCCCCCATCTCCACAGCCCAGTGCTCCACCAGGAAGCTTACCTGGTGCTGGAGGCGGTGACACATCTCCTTCGTCTGGCCCTTCACCCACGCCGCCATTCCTTGCGCGGGCTCTGGGGTCTCGGGACGCGGGACGGGAGTCGCCATGCTGTACAGTCTGGATCCAGGAACGGATGCAGGGTCCTGGAGTGCCTGCCTTTTTATCTTCTCGGTTACATCAGGCAGCCTTCTCGCCCGCCTCCCCCTTGGTTTTCTCTTTGCACTCCTCCTTCGGGGCCGGGGCTTCACTTTCGCGCCTTTACTGCTTGGGGAAAACGACTCGAGCGAGAAACTTTCGCGCCAAGATGGCGGGACTTCAACTTTTTCGGCAGGACGCCGCTGACGGAAACTTCTAAGGCGCACTTTCCACAGGTAAGTGGACTGTCCGAATCCTGTTCGTGACGCCAAAAGAGTCGATGTGTACCGCCCTGAGAGGGGCCCGGCCGCTTCCTCCGCTTGCTCGAGCCGAGCCGCTCAAGGTCCGGGTTCGGGTTGTCGGTGGCACGAGCGCCTCCGGACCGGGGGTCACGTCGCTCTGTTAGAGGGGAGAGGTAGTGGGGTGGTGGTGGTGGTGGTGTGGGACTAGGCGCGCAGTCGGGGAGGGCCGCGTTGTCGTTCCTACGGGTCGTGACGCCACCCACGGGTCATGGTGACGGGATGCACCACCGCTGCGGCTGGAGTGAAGGCGGGCTCCTCCGGGATCGGTGTTGCGGCCGCAGCTTAGATTTCAGCCCCTCCGTGGGTAGGGGCGGTGTGTCCCAGGGCCCCGGCTCGGGGGACTGCAAGTGCTGATGTTGTTGTCGGGGTGCAGGGTGTCGTGCCGCGGTGTAGTGTCGTGCCCGGATGGCACTGGTGTACGATTAATTTCACACTCAGAGTCACTGGTAAACCAAAGTTCGGATGTGGTCGGTCCCCGCAGCCGGCTGCTGATGTCCCCTGTGGGGTTGATGGTGGCCCCTTTCCCGTGCACCTCTGGTAATTGTGTTTCGGCTCCCCTGTCTCGGCAGTGGTAGCCCGCTCCCCGGCGTTGAGCCTCCAGAGGAGCCCTCGGTTGCCTGCAGGCGCTGGCTCGTCGGGTGTTTGGCCCTTGGCGGTGGCGCTCATCCGGTCTCGGTGGGCCTTTGCCTTCTTTTGGGACTTTGGGTGTGGATGAACCCGTGAGGTCCAGCCAGCAATCAGTCAATTTGCCTATACTCAGTGGCTTCTAAGCTAGGACGGGGTCTGAGTACCCGGTTTCTGGTGCTCCGGTACACGGTTGACTCCCCGGTTGAGGACTGGCGGGCTCCAACCTAGGCCCGGTCCGTACGGTTCCGCCGGTTGCTGTACCGATACTCCTGCAGACGGCCACCACCGTCTGCCTGCCTGACGTTTCAAGGGTCCCAGGCTCCTACCCGGGTCCCTGACAGCTGCTCCACTACCGCTCACTGTCACTGTACAAACTAAACCGCTTGAACTTCCTGCCTCAGGACAGTAGTCTCCTCGGTGGGCGTGCCTTTCTGCCTGACTCCGCTCACCTGGTGTGCTTTACTAGCCCTGAGGGAGGCATCAGGTCTCCCTTTCGGGTGACGTGTGTGTGACCTCACAGGGGGTGGTGGGGGGGGGGTGTATGTGGTAGGTGTTATTACCTGTGACCCCTGGGGTCCAGGGCGTCACAGAGGCAACAGGCAGTTACTGAATATTGAGGATGGAGGCGACGGGCGGTCACTGAATACTGAGGATGGAGGCAACGGGCGGTCACTGAATACTGAGGATGGAGGCAACGGGCAGTCACCAAATACTGAGGATGGAGGACACGGGTGGTCACCGGATACTGAGGATGGAGGACACGGGTGGTCACCGGATACTGAGGATGGAGGCGACTAGCAGTCACTGAATACTGAGGATGGAGGCGACAGGAGGTCACTGCATACTAAGAATGAAGGCGACAGGAGGTCACTGAATACTGAGGATGGAGGAAGCGGGAGGTCACCGAATACTGAGGATGGAGGAAGCGGGAGGTCACCGAATACTGAGGATGGAGGAAGCGGGAGGTCACCGAATACTGAGGGAATTTACATTTCTTTTTCCTTCATTCTCTTTGCATTTCGCTAATTGATAATAGTTTATGGTTTTAACACTTCTGACTTTGGAGCCTTCTTACTCTCAGCATTTCTTCCACACCTGCCTTTAACTTTTTCCCCGTGCTGTATATTTCGGTTCTTCCATCAGAATCTTGTTATGTATCTCCATGAAATGGAGAAACCAGAGACACATGTATGGAAGTGTCAGTAACGACCCTCACAGATCCTCACGTCCACTCGCAGCTTATAAACCGCAGGGGGAAATTAATTACGTGCCTAAATTGAAAAGTCCTGCAGTGAAGCTGCGCTGATATCATTCTCCATTTTTGCTCTCCCGCTGGTACATTATGTTACCTGGAAACTATCAACATGATGCTGTTGATGGATACATTCATTTATTTTTTTTTAGTACTTTCAGCAAGTATAAGTCTCCTGCTGAGGGTCCATTCCTCATACAATAAGAATTCTAGAAAATATTTAGAACTTTGAATTGTGCTGTTCCTCTGTTATTCCTCCTGGAAATGTATGAATAAATGAGTGCCACCATTCCTGTCATTTTTTCAGACTTTTTGTAGGCAGTGGATCCTCCTGTCATTGCAACGCCACATCCAACGTGTTTTCCTCCAAACTCATTATATGATACGACCTTGTAGTCAGACTTTTCCTGGCCCCTTCTCTTCCTTCACGGCAATTTCTACAATTTGCTCCATGTACAATAAGAGAATACAAAGTGTCTTTTGAGGATCTGCGGTAATTGGCTGTCAGCGAGCGCAGCTTCTCTGTCCTCTCTCTGTAAATAATGAGACGATCAGTTCCCAAAAAGGTTTTTCTTCATTTGCAGATTGCAGAGTTTACAAAGAAAATTGATTTAACAGATAAATATATATATATAATAATACAAAGTAAAATTGTAAAATATGAACTTGTATTGAGACAACATAATGGATGACAGCGCGACCCTGCGAGGAATGTTCTATCTACGGATCTTCTGAGCCGCAGCGGTGTTAATCAGGCTGCTCGGATCCGGGATCGTCGTGGCTCGAGGGGTCTAGACCCGGCTCGGCGGACACTCTGATCCGTCAAAGGGGTTATTTACAGGGGAAATGTTCACGACGCCAACTGCGGGTTGCGGTAATGGGAGTACCGCCGCTACTGGAGGGAGGACGGGGGCAGATGGTGTGAAGCAGCAAGGTGTCAGTCCCTCCGCAGGTAGGGAAGGCCCCGGGCTCAGGGGGTTGGTAGGTTTGGGAGGACAGGGTGCAGGGAACCAGGGAACTCACTGTGGATAGTCGTGGTGTTGGATGAGGTGGAGAAAGGAGACACACACACTGTAGGTAAACCAAAGTCTCAGAGTACAGCTGCCTCTGCCGGGAGCCCGTCCATGTACTCGGCCCACCGGTGTCACTTAGTGATTCGGAGCCTGCCTCCGTGCACAATTTGTTGTCCGCTGATGGTCCCCATGGCTTGAAGCTGTGGGGGGCCCTGCTCGCTATGTGTAGTGTAGCTGTGCTCTTAAGGGCTAGCACTTGGGACCTCAGTGGGTTGCTGTGTCTGGAAAAACCCTGTCCCCCTCGTTGTGCGAATGCCCTTAGTATCTGAGCGTTTAGGGAAGTGTTGTGAATACTGTCTGGTGGAGTTCCGCTCTTGGACTCCCTCCTGTGGTCGCTGAGGTTAGTGGTTAGATTCTGTTCCCTAGTTCTACACACCTGGTTTGCAGCTCAAACCTTGATTTTGGATATAGGTGTGTGCTGGCTGTTTATCTCTGCCAGTTGTCTGAAATTCCAGAGACTATAGGAGTCTGTCTCTTGTCCCTCTGGCTTCCCGCTACCAAGCTAAGCTAAGTTCATGGTTTTGCTTCATACTTTTCGAGTGTTATTTGCTTATGCTTTTGTGAATTATCTCTGAAGGTTTTTTTTGTATCGTATCCTGTTTTGTTTGTGCCTTCAGATAAGGAAGATTTATCTTCCTAGTCAGTCTTTGCTATTTATTTTAGCAAGGGTTAGGGTATCGTCTCACTAAATTATGTACCAGCGATTCCGACCATGATATGACCTGGTCAGGATCGCTGGTGCATCGCTACATGGTAGCTGGTGAGCTGTCAATCAGGCAGATCTCACCAGCGACCAGCCACCAGCCACCAGCGACTCTGCGCTTGGTAACCAAGGTAAATATCGGGTAACTAAGCACTCCTTTTTTGCACATTCCTTGTAGGAAGTTTGGATAGGGTTTTTTCATACCGACCGCAAGAGTTCCCTATTCTGTCTTTTGTATTTAGAATAGAGTGGCCTCTCTTTGCTCCATCTTGCTCTTACTGTGTATGTCTTTTCATCTTCGCTCACAGTCCGTACATGTGGGAGGCTGCCTATTTTCTTTGGGGAAATCTGTTCTGAGGCACTTTCTGCCTTGTAAGTTATGTAGTCCTCCGGCTGGGTTTGAGGCATCTAGGATTGTCAGGTATGCTGCCCGGCTACTTCTAGTGTGGTGGTAAGTTCAGGGCTTGCGGTCGGCACGTTATTACCTACGACTCTGGTGGATTGTGCTCATTGTAGTTATTCAACATCGGATCATAAATGGGAAGTCCTTGAAGATCCTCTCCCTCTCAGGTGAATTGTCAGGACATTGAATCGGCTCCTGACCAAGGGTCCTGCACCCCGTCGTGCTCGGTGCCGGTCAGCTCTGTTGGGCCCTTGTGGTGCCGACAGTCCCTCCAAGACTACGTCCGTCACACCCCTGTCCAACATCCCTGCAACCGGTCCCCGACTCCTCTGGACCCGGATCACTGCTTGTGACCCAATCAGTTCTTCTTAGCTCCCCAGGAGCTCACTCTACCAGCTCCTCACTCTCTGGAGCTCACCTCTTTACTTCCCCTCCCAGTCTGCCCAGTTCCCAAGTGACTGGCCCATTTTCCAGCTAGTCCAACCCCACCGGTGGGCCTGGCAGTGACTGATGTGAGCTGATTGGGTTTTGTAGTGCAGATGGGAGTTACACCGGTTTCCTAGGTACCTGGAACTATGGGGAGTAGGCCCTGCACCCTGGATAAGGATGCAGCTCCCTGTAGCACCCTGATGTATTCATTGACGCTACACTTCTATAGAAAACTGTGTGGACCGGTACTGGGCAAATAAATGGTCAATGTTCAACAATCCAGTAGATCCTCTGGAACAGGGACCTCACAGCCAACAGAGTATTTCAGGACAGGAGCGTGCTGATTTTGTGTGGGGGGGTTTATACTGAGGTTACATAGTGGAGGCATAGAGTAACAGCAGATGCATTTGCTTATTTTATACAAAGTCACAGATTGACAGCTACATAGTAAAAAAAAACCAAAAAAAAAAAAACCCAGACATGCTTCATTAATAAAGAGTCTTTCAAGGGGTTTGTGTGCTAATCTGTTGGGTAGGTGGGTCACTGACTATAAAGATCAGAAGAGGAGGGTGCTAGCAGCACAGAGCATGTCCGGAGAAATGTGCTGATTACATACAGTATGTCTCTGCAGGTTCTTTATTTTTCAGTTGTCTCTGAGCTGGTGAGTGGAGACAAGCTGCTTTGATGTCTTCCATACAAAGCACACACAGATATGAGAGATCCCAGCTCTCTTGTCTACATATAGCACATTCTCATAAGGAGAAGGACATTATGCAGAGGTACTGTGCTGTGTAGCTGTGAATCCAGCACTGGTGTGAAACACAAACCTTACTAGAAAGTAGAAGAGTGGAAAACATTATACAGCAGAGCTGAGCAGTGAAGCTGTGAGTCCAGCTCTCACGAGAGATAAAACAGTTAGTAGAAAGCAGCAGCACGGAGGACATTATACAGCAATGCTGAGCAGTGTGAGTCCAGCACTAAGGAGATATATAAGAGTTACTCGACAGCAGCATCATGGAGGACATTATGCAGCAGTGTTAAGCAGTGTACCTGTGAGGCCTTCATTAAGGAGCGATTAAACAATTACCAGAAAGTAACAGCATGGAGGACACTATGCAGCAGTGCAGAGCAGTGTAGCTGTGAGTCCAACACTAAGATGAGATAAAACAGTTACTAGAAATCAGCAGCTCGGAGGACATTATACAGCAGTGCTGAGCAGTGTAGCTGTGAGTCCAGACCTAAGGAGAGTTAAAACAGTTACTAGAAAGCAGCAGCATGGAGGACATTATACAGCAGTACTGAACAGTGTACCTGTGATGCCTGCACAAAGGTGAGCTTAATAGGTTACTAGAATGCAGCAGTATGGAGGACATTATACAGCAGTGCTGAGCAGTGTAGCTGTGAGTCCAGTACTAAGGTGAGATAAAACACTTACTAGAAAGCAGGAAAATGGATCTATGCATGTCTGTGTACCACCTCTGCTCCTCCTCACTCAATAGACTTCAATAGGCATATATAATCTGATCCCTCAGTGAGCTGTGATACAACTTTGTCTTGAACAAGCCAAATATTAGCTGTTTTTCATGGTGAAGGATGAATTCAGGAGACGGAGGGTGAAAAGGTGGCTCATAAGTGGAAAAAGAAGCAAATTTTTAAGTGTCCCCCATAAAGTGCAGTAAAGAGAATACAAAGCAGACTCCGCTCCCCACCTCGTGGCGGTACAGAATACAGTTTATTAAAGATAGATCTGATATCTCTTATTTACAAGACATAAAATAAAACTCTCAGAATACATCAGTGATCTGTAAAATGACGGAGAAAAGTGATTGCTTTATAAAACATTATGTACAAGGTGCGCCAAGAAGCCCCGCCCTCTCTCCGCCTCCATCACTTTGCGATGTCTGCGGGAAAGTTGAGGATGCGGTCCAATCAGATTTCAGCTTACATTTTGTCATTGCAAGTTAGAAAATTAAATATGTGCTCTGATTGGTTGTCTCACCTAAAAAGAAAGAAAAACAGGCAGTGGCCACTCAGATTTGACTGGAATGTGCATTCAGCAAGATGATTGGTTGCTAGGGGTTACTGCTTGATCTTTTCTCTGCCCTAGTTACAGGAGGCCTATTAAATCAATGGTGCTGCCCATAGCAACCAATCAGATTCCAGCTCTCTAGGTTAAAAAAATGAAAGTAAAAACCTGATTGGTTGTCAGGAAAACTCTACCTGCATTGGTTTCCATACATGAAAATCGGGGCATTGTTGCCCCTAACAACTAAAAAAATGTATTATTTTTTTTCCTATGTTGGTTGACGGTGGTCAGACAGTCACTGTGGGGGTTCATTAGACCCTTCTAGTAAATTGAGGATTACTATATTCAGCGCTGCGGTGCCAGACATTTCCCGCTCTCATGTCGTATAGAAACCATGGAAGTTATTGAGATTTGTGGTGTTTTTGTACAGAAATTATAATTTTACACATTTTAAACATAGATTGGGTGAAAAGCAGTCTGGAATGAAGCGGGAAGGGTTAAGTGAGCCGCGAGAATCAGGAGGCGGAAATGAGAGGTCACATGACATCATATTAAACCAATCATTTTAGTAGCATGATTTAAAGGGGATTTTCACCTTAGGCCCTATTGCGGTTTATCACGTTAAGAATGAAAACATGAAGATTGTCAAGTTCTTGTGCAAATAAAGCTTGTACAATTTAGCAAAAACCAGTGGGCGTGGTTCATAATGAGGGAGGGGTCACGGTGGTGTCCAGTTATTTCTGTGGTTGGTCTCAGCATGGAGAGGTGGTAGCTTGTTCGAACTGGAATACCCCTCTAAAAACGTAAGCCTTAGGGTTTCAACAAGCAGAAATCTTGAAAATGCTGCAGATCATTATTGAAGAATTAGGCTCTGTTTACGTAAAACCAGGACTGCCATCATACAAATTAAGGCTCTTTCAGGTGTGCAGGGAGTGCAGCAAATGTGATCCCTACAGATTAGAGATGGAGAACTGGTGCTTCACCAGAATATGGACATCTAGGCTGGGAGAATCAGTTAAAAGGGTCTTGTCACTCATCATACATATGTAATCTTCTTTACCTGTTGTAAACGCTGCTGTTCTCCTGAATCTGATGCTGTTTTCCTTTTCTTCCTACGCGTCTCCTTTCCTGAAATATGGCCTCCTCTTCCGTGTATATAAATGCAGTCTTTTTACACAAGGGGCGGGGTCATCAACATCTCTCTCTATGGGTGTATTCTTGATGACCACGCCCCTTGGGTAAAAGGCTACATTTATATACAGGGAAGAGGAGGCCATATCCCAGGAATGGAGAGGTGCAGGAACGAAAGAAAAACAGCGCCGAATTCATAAGAACAGCGACATTTACACTAGGTCAAAAATATCTATATTTATATCAAGTGACAAGACCCCTTTAAAGATGCTCCTAAAGCTTTCATCCAATGTGAAAATGGCCACCCACCATCCACCTTCAGTATGTGTCCTCCATATCTATTTTTCCTGTATATAAAGTGAGTTGCAGATCTCAGTCTTTCCAGCTGATTTTTGACCAGGAGCCCACCACGGATTCTTCCCCCACGCACGTTTCTGCATCTTTAGGGGGGAATTTTACGCTGTGGATGGCTGGGTGATACTTTTCTGGCTTGAACTCTTGCGGCTCAGCACGAAGGTGGAGGAGTTGCTCTTCCTGCTGGCGCTCAGATCGCTTCCCTGCTGCCGCGACTTCAGGTACCGGGCGGAGCAGCACAGGAAGCTTTGCAGGAGGTCGTGGAAGAGGTGACCCGTGAACAACATGTAGATCCAGGGGTTACAGCAGCTATTGAGGCTCCCCAGGAGCATGGCGATGATGAACAGCGACGCTGCAAAGAGAAAAACAAAGATGTATAAGTAAAAACATAGGCAAAATTTGTATAGTGTGTTTTACATTGATGCTTAGAACCTTCCCAAAATTCATGGGTGACGATATCGATGGTTAAAAATGCTCACAGCTCATAGGTACCGACATTGATGATGACAATTTTGGAATATTTTACCCCAACGATGGTCATGAAATTTACTAAGATTTTAAAAAAACATATATTTGGAATGATCCTGACAAATCTGGGACTGATGGCAAGAATGACGGTTACAGAGGCGTAATGGGGACCTATGGGACCCAATGCAATATGGGGTTAGTTTGTGACTCGCAGGACCCGTGAGTGATGTATAACACTACACATACATATATACAATGTGCCTTACATAGGACTGCTGGAAAACACACATGTGTACCTGCTGTATACCCAGACTGACACAATGAGCCCTGATGAGGGAGCGTGGGCTGCACCGTTCACAAGGGACACAGCAAAGCCACCCACCTCCATTCTTGTGTATGACTCATAACAGGGGATGAGTGGGTATTATCAGATATGTCCTGACAACTCGATATCGCCATGGCGACTGCATGCCATCACAGCACAACAGCTGCCAGGCACTGTCTGTGTGAACTATGGGCAATGCTGACGTAGAGTCATGTATGACTGGAGAGTGGATATAATGGTGTCTGTAGCGTATGGCTGTCCTGTGTGTGCAGACATGTGCATGCTGTCCTTAAAGGGGCTCCTTGGGGACAATTTCTTTTTACTTAAATGCATACATGGGGATAAAAATCATGTTTTGTAGTTCTGTTTCATTAACAATTTTCAAATTGTCTCTTCAAGGAGGAAGGAGACAAACTCTAGCGCCACCTATTGGAAGTAGCTATCCTAAAAGTCAAAAGTGACCCTTTAACGAGCCTTTTCATAGGATTTATGACAGATCAGAACCTCAATTTGTAGACACGGTGTTTTGGGGTGATTGTCCCTTGTCAGTGCAAAGTATGAGATCTGATCTGGGTATATGAGAAGCTATAGTTAGGTATAAGGGCAAAAGGGTCTCTTTTAACTTTTTGGATTGCTACTTCCAATAGTTGGCAATATAGTTCATCTCCTTCCTCCCGAAGAGACAATTTGAATATTTCCCAGAGAAACATTGCAGATATAAAACTCCTCAATGGCAGCAGGATTAGTATGTAGGGTCTCTGCAAGGAAAAAAGTTTTTCCCTTAGATCCCAGTATAGCTTCTCATACAGCCAGATCAGATCTCATACTTTGTACTGACAAGGGGCAATCACCCCAAAACACTGTGTCTGCAAATTGAGGTTCTAATCTGGCATAAATCCTAAGTCATATGAAAAGGCTTGTTAAAGGGTCACTTTTGACTTTTAGGATTGCTACTTCCAATAGGTGGCACTAGAGTTTGTCTGCTATCTCCCTGAAGAGACAATATGAATATTTCCCAGAGGAGCATTGCAGCTATAAGACTGCTCACAGTCAGCCAGATGGTTGGCCTGTCTAACGTTTTTCCCTTAGATCCCACTATAGGTTCTCATACAGCCAGATCAGATATCATACTTTGCACTGACAAGGGGCAATCACCCCGAAACACAGTGTCTGCAAATTGAGGTTCTGATCTGGCATAAATCCTAAGTCATGTAAAAAGGCTCGTTAAGGCTATGTGCGCACGCTGCATTTTTTTCTGACTACAAAGATGCAGCATTTCTGGCCCCAAAAACGCACAACAATGCACCCATCGGAAAAACGCATAAAAAACCGCATGCATTTTTGCACATTTTTTGCTGCGCTTTGATGTGTTTTCTGCTGCGTTTTTGTCCAATGCATTCAAAGGGTGAAAAATGCAGTGAAAAATGCAAAAAAAATTGACATGCTGCATCTTTGTGCTCACCACGAAGACGCAGCCAAAAACAAAAAAAACTGAACTGTGCGGACAGCCAAAATAAAATCTCATAGACTTTGTTGGGGAAGGAAATTCATGCAGTTTTGAGACCAAAACTGTACCCAAAAGAGCGCAAAAACGTGGCAAAAAATGCAGCGTGTGCACATAGCCTAAAGGGATACAGTGTATTGGGGTGATTGTCCCTCGTCAGTGCAAAGTATGAGATCTGATCTAGCTATATGAGAAGCTATAGTGGGGTATAAGGCTATGTGCGCACGTTGCGTAAATACATGCAGTTACGCTGCGCTTTGTAGCGCAGCGTAACTGCATGCGTCCTGCGTCCCCTGCACAGTCTATGGAGATTGTGCAGGGGACGTGCGCACGTGGCGTTTTAGAGCGCAGCGCTTCGGCTACTGCTGAAGCGCTGCGTAAAAAGAAGTGACATGTCACTTCTTCCGTGCGCTTTGCCGGCAGCTCCTGCTCTGTCTATGGGAGGAGCTGCAGGCAGAGCGCATGGAATCGGCTTCACTACGGACATTTCTGCAGCGATTTAAAGCGCACATGTGCTCTTCAGATCGCTGCAGAAATTTCTGCAGTGAACTGTACGCAACGTGCGCACATAGCCTAAGGGCAAAATGCTCACTTTTGACTTTTAGGATTGCTACTTCCAATAGGTGGCGCTAGAGTTCGCCTCCTTCCTCCCTGAAGAGGCAATTTGAATATTTTACAGAGGAACATTGCAGCTATAAGACTCCTCACAGGAAGCCAGATTCGTTTGTCAGTCTCCGCAAGGAGAAACTTTTTCCCCTAAGATTAACAATTTTGAACAATTTGGCTTTTACAGGCTCTTTGTTTTCCTGCACATCCTACATTGATGTGGTCTGTGGTCATAAATCAGCAGAGAGGAGCTCAGAAAAGGGCCGATAGCGTTAAAATAAACAACAGAACACGGAAGTTAGAAAAGGCAGTTGGTGAAACCCTTTTAACGAAATCCAATTCCAAAAATATTATTTAGCCATAATTACCTGCCAAAGTATGAACAGAAAAATTGTCCTCTTATGCGGGCAGCCCCTAATGATGCAGGGCAGTCACTAATTTTGGGAACTTTGCACGGTATGTCTGAAAAGACCTTCAAGGGTGTCTTATTTTAGGCAGATGAGCTCTGCAACCTGCCTGAAAAAGCTTTAAAGGATGGAGATAAATATTTCTATGTAGCAATGACATACTATTCACATGTCAAAAGTCATAAATGGGTTAAAAGAAGTGATCTGACCATTCTTCAGGAGCACCACAACCTAAATAAAGAAGTCTAAGCAGCCCAGGAAGACAGATGGAAGATGTCTGGCATCTTTTATAGTGTTTTAAAAATACCATTAAAAAAATGATTTCCTGTAGAGTGTGCACAAAGGCTTAGACTCGTATAATATTGTATAGATAGGACTATCAATGAGACATTAGTTTTACCCTCTTCTGCCAGAAGAGGGCAGCATCACTGTTCCCTTACTTCCTAAACAGCAGCACAATAATGAGGTTAATTCCATCCATGTGAACTAGTAGGACAGATGAAATATTGAATGAAACATATTAAACCCTAATGATCTTGTACCCACGACCCCTCACCCTATAAAAAGCTGCTTAAGCTTCTTAACCAGTATCATGTATGCAGAATCTTCAGGGCACTCTCTCAAAACTAAAGGAGGATGAACCTGATCCCTTTATAGTGATTGTCCAGCCCCAGTTTAAAATAAGTCTGCAGTCACTTTATGTGACTGTGGACTTGTGAGTCTTCACATCACACGCACTGTGCACTGCGCGTATTCGCCATTTTTTGAAATGGGAATGGTGGTCACGTGGCCGCATGTATGAAATATGCAGACTCCCTGCCAGAACACGACTAGTGGGCATGGCCTTGCTCCCTGTGCATGCTAGTTGGATGCGCCCGCTATATAGAGCCAAGTCTCACTCAATATACAGTACAGACTAAAAGTTTGGACACACCTTCTCATCTTTAGAACAACTGTTAAGAGGAGACTTTGTGCAGCAGGCCTTCATGGTAAAATATCTGCTAGGAAACCACTGCTAAGGACAGGCAACAAGCAGAAGAGACTTGTTTGGGATAAAGAACACAAGGAATGGACATTAGACCAGTGGAAATCTGTGCTTTGGTCTGATGAGTCCAAATTTGAGATCTTTGGATCCAACCACCGTATCTTTGTAGAAAAGATGAACGGATGGACTCTACATGGCTGGTTCCCACCATGAAGCATGGAGGAGGTGTGATGGTGTGGGGGGGGCTTTGCTGGTGACACGGTTGGGGATTTATTCAAAATTGAAGGCATACAGAACCAGCATGGCTACCACAGCATCTTGCAGCGGCGTGCTATTCCATCCGGTTTGCATTTAGTTGGACCATCATTTATTTTTCAACAGGACAATGACCCAAAACACACCTCCAGGCTGTGTAAGGGCTATTTGACTAAGAAGGAGAGTGATGGGGTGCTATGCCAGATGACCTGGTCTCCACAGTCACCAGACCTGAACCCAATTGAGATGGTTTGGGGTGAGCTGGACCGCAGAGTGAAGGCAAAAGGGCCAACAAGTGCTAAGCATCTCTGGGAACTCCTTCAAGACTGTTGGAAAACCATTTCCGGTGACTACCTCTTGAAGCTCATCAAGAGAATGCCAAGAGTGTGCAAAGCAGTAATCAAAGCAAAAGGTGGCGACTTTGAAGAACCTAGAATATAAGACATATTTTCGATGTTTCACACTTTTTTTAGGTATTTCATTCCACATGTTTTAATTCATAGTTTTGATGCCTTCAATGTGAATCTACAATTTTCAGAGTCCTTAAAATAAAGAAAACTCTTTGAATGAGGTGTGTCCAAACTTTTGGTCTGTACTGTACTTGTTTTGAGTAAGGCATGCCCCATTAGTTGGGTTCTGGTCGGGAGTCTGAATATCGCACACTCACCTCCATGTGACCACCATTTCCAACTAAAAAACTGGTAGCATGTGCACTGGGAGGATTCATAACAGTGAGGGCAGTCAGAGAGTGGAACAGGCTACCGCGGGAGGTGGTGAGCTCTCCATCAATGGAAATCTTCAAGCGGAAGATGGAAAACTATATAGCTGGGATTATTTAGAAAAACCTGCACTCGCAGGGGGTTGGACCCGATGGCCCTTGAGGTCCCTTCCAACTCTACCATTGTATGATTCTATGACTTCTCATTTAGACTGGACAACCCCTTTAAGGATGTCCAGCCCCTATACCTATCTTGTGGGGTATCATATAATGTAAGGACGTCTCTGTCACAGGTCTGCACCCACCAGGACGACGTATAGCGAGACTGAGTGGTCTCTTCATCTTGATATTCCACTATGAAAGTGAATAATAATAAATTGTGAAATACGAAGATCATATTGTTTGTACGGGAACTATTCTTAAGAGGCCTTGAAGGTCTAAACTTCAGTCCTGTTGGCTTTTGGGTAAGACTCTTGTCTAAGGCTCTTGGTGGAGGTGGCCTGAATCGGTCTCCTAGGACAGTGTTCCTCAACTTCAGTCCTCAAGGCCCACCAACCGTGCATGTTTTCAGGATTTCCTTCGCATTGCACAGGTGTTGGAATCATTCCCTGTGCAGGTGAGCAAATTATGACATTGTGCAATAGTAAGTAAATCCTGAGAACATGACCTGTTGTTGGGCCTTGAGGACTGGAGTTGGGGAACACTGTCCTAGGAGAAGATCTGCCATCTCAGACCTGTGCTAAGATGGTACTTTGACTGAGCCCTAAATATGTACGGTGTCTCTCTGAACCATGAGGTGGAATCTGATGGAATGGACCTTCAATCCTCAGTGTTGTGACAAGACAGATCTCATTATTAGAGAACTTGATAAACCAAGTCTTGAAATAATCATAAAAAGGCTCTCACGTCCACCAACGAGAAAATACAGATCAGGGGATTTAGGCTTTTCCTCTACGTACAAGATGGTTCATAAATCCCTATCCAAGGAGGTTACGTTCTGCAAGATCTATAGGAGAACTTCACGTCTTGTCCTCAGCAGATCTACCTTGACATATCCGTACTAGAGCTTCTGCCAATTTTTTCTCTCCAATATTCCCTAACTTGTCATTTGGAGAGATCATCTTTCAATGTTTTATTATACATCTTCTTTTTATGAGGAACGTAATCTAGTTTTTGGAACCATCCTGTTTTGAGATTTATAAATTTGAAGCTGACAAAGGTTGAGAATTTATTAGCACTGGTCAGATCTCCATCCTTCTAGAGCACTCTCCAGAATAGTGTCGTCCACTGGCGGACACAGACAGAAGAGGACCCCTGTGCCAGAACAATATATGGGCTCTTTGAAGCCAAGAGCTTATCATAATGCACAATTCCACCTAGTTTGGAATAGAAATGGGCCACCTGACCTCTTGGGCCCCTGAGCGATGTGATATGTCTGGCCATGGCGCCATCCTTGGTCAAACTAAGTCTCCTCCCGCCCGATCAGATTTCCTTTACAGCTTGTGCTCACAATACATCTATCAACCAGTATAGGTTAATTTTTGGGTTCTCGGTAAAGACGGCTTTTTGCGTTCAATTTCGAATTCCTCCAGTCAAGACCGCCCTCCCTATGGACTGCCGCTTGTAAAGTCCCCATTGTTGCACTGTTAGTTCAGACGTAAGGGAAGTGTAAGGTTTTTATGCTAATCTGTTAATCTTAATGTTTTCCTTAGTTTTAACAGCAGCACAAGTCTCCTGCCCTCATATCAGCGATATATTAATCACAGCACAGTGTATGGGGGGTAAGTGGCCATTTATAGGGTCAGGGGGTCCACACTCTTTAAGGTTTAATGTGTTTCATTAAAGATTTAATCAGTCCTACTAGTTTATGAGCTGAATTATCCTCCATTGACTATGGGAAAACAGATTAATATAAAAATCCACTCTTCTACACAGTGCAGGAGAATTGTTTATTGGCTTGGTGACTTTTCGTTACACTATGGAAACACATTGCATCATTTGCCCTTATATCTACGCCTGAATTGCGTAGGAACCACACCTGATACGTATGTATACCACTAAAAATGACTTGGGATGGTGCATTTCCTTAATATCAATACTTTATTGGATACAAAATTTAAAAATATTTTTCATTGACATACATATATATAAACAAGGTCACAAAAATTTCACACTGGACTTGCTCCAATACCACTATTTTAGGTTCTATTGCTGCACTGACTTGTTATTAACATTTGTCGTGACCATTCTGCATTAATTGGTAAAATTTCTCCTCCATATGGATGCTTAAATGTACTATTTCCTGCTCCCTATTCCTCCCATGTGCTATTTAATTTACACTGCATACTAGTGATTCGTGGGAAGGTTAGTTAGCCTGGGAGATAATGCAGTCAAGCGCAGCTTTTACTGACCTGTTTAATTCTTAATGTGGTTGTGTTGTCCTTTGTCCCGACGCGCGTTTCCCACTTCTTCAGGGGACGTGTGCACATTAAGAACTAAAAAGGTTGGCACTCTCTGAATACTGTGGGTAAAGGTTGGCACTCTCTGAGTACTGTAGGTAAAGGTTGGCACTCTCTGAGTACTGTAGGTAAAGGTTGGCACTCTCTGAGTACTGTAGGTAAAGGTTGGCACTCTCTGAGTACTGTAGGTAAAGGTTGGCACTCTCTGAGTACGGTGGGTAAAGGTTGGCACTCTCTGAGTACGGTGGGTAAAGGTTGGCACTCTGAGTACGGTGGGTAAAGGTTGGCACTCTCTGAGTACGGTGGGTAAAGGTTGGCACTCTCTGAGTACAGTGGGTAAAGGTTGGCACTCTCTGAATACGGTAGGTAAAGGTTGGCACTCTCTGAATACTGTGGGTAAAGGTTGGTACTCTCTGAATACTGTGGGTAAAAGCTGGCACTCACTGAATACTGTAGGTAAGGGTTGGCACACTGTGAATACTGTGTGTATGTGGGTAAAGGTTGACACTCTCTGAATACTGTTGGTAAAGGCTGGCACTCTTTAAATACTGTGGGTAAAGGTTGGCACTCTCTGAGTACTGTAGGTAAAGGTTGGCACTCTGTGAGTACAGTGGGTAAAGGTTGGCACTCTCTGAGTACGGTGGGTAAAGGTTGGCACTCTCTGAGTACAGTGGGTAAAGGTTGGCACTCTCTGAATACGGTAGGTAAAGGTTGGCACTCTCTGAATACTGTGGGTAAAGGTTGGCACTCTCTGAATTCTGTGGGTAAAGGTTGGCACTCTCTGAATACTGTGGGTAAAGGCTGGCACTCTTTAAATACTGTGGGTAAAGGTTGGCACTCTCTGAGTACTGTAGGTAAAGGTTGGCACTCTGTGAGTACAGTGGGTAAAGGTTGGCACTCTCTGAGTACGGTGGGTAAAGGTTGGCACTCTCTGAGTACGGTGGGTAAAGGTTGGCACTCTCTGAGTACGGTGGGTAAAGGTTGGCACTCTCTGAGTACAGTGGGTAAAGGTTGGCACTCTGAGTACAGTGGGTAAAGGTTGGCACTCTCTGAGTACAGTGGGTAAAGGTTGGCACTCTCTGAATACTGTGGGTAAAGGCTGGCACTCTCTGAATTCTGTGGGTAAAGGTTGGCATTCTCTGAGTACTGTAGGTAAAGGTTGGTACTCTCTGAGTATGGTGGGTAAAGGTTGGTACTCTGAGTACAATGGGTAAAAGTTGGCACTCTCTGAATACTGTGGGTAAAAGCTGGCACTCTCTGAGTACTGTGTGTATGTGGGTAAAGGTTGGCATTCTCCTAGTACTGTAGGTAAAGGTTGGCACTCTCTGAGTATGGTGGGTAAAGGTTGGTACTCTGAGTACAATGGGTAAAAGTTGGCACTCTCTGAGTACTGTAGGTAAAGGTTGGCACTCTCTGAGTACTGTGTGTATGTGGGTAAAGGTTGACACTCTGTGAGTACTGTAGGTAAAGGTTGGCACTCTCTGAGTACTGTGTGTATGTGGGTAAAGGTTGGCACTCTCTGAGTACTGTGTGTATGTGGGTAAAGGTTGACACTCTCTGAGTACTGTAGGTAAAGGTTGGCACTCTCTGAGTACTGTGTGTATGTGGGTAAAGGTTGGCACTCTCTGAGTACTGTGTGTATGTGGGTAAAGGTTGGCACTCTCTGAGTACTGTGTGTATGTGGGTAAAGGTTGACACTCTGTGAGTACTGTGTGTATGTGGGTAAAGGTTGCCACTCTCTGTATGGTATGAACAATCTGTGCCTTGTACGTAGTAAATTATATATGGCACTATCTGGGCAATGCTTATTATTTAGCCAGGAAATAGCCCTCCTTATATACATATACAGGTGTAATGAGGGTGGGCTTACATTGTATTACTGTCCCTAATTCCTCAGGAAGTTGGAAGATTTATGACTTGTGCACAGTAATATATGCGGCTTGTACAAGTCATCAGCGTAATGTTATCAGGGCCTTATTGTTTGATATGAAATCCTCTAGTGCAGCTGGTACAGACATATTGGATGTGCACCATATAACTCCTGCAGACATTACAGCAGGCTGTGTGTATAAGGTTACAGTACCGCTCATGACCTGTAGGAGGCAGTGCTAGACTTCCAAACCAAACATGATGCTAATAGAGGAACTGTAGGAATCATCATCTGCTAAATAAAAATATAATAATGTGAGGGGGCCGCGGATACCGCTCTAATGCAGATGGAAATATGTTAGTTGTCAAAACACAACCTAATATTTACTTTGTATCATTCAAATAAAAAGTCAATATTTTGCTATTTATCTTTCTAGTCGCAATTAATCTGTTCATATTTGTTCAATGGTGGGATAATTGAAGATAATTGAAGAGCTTAGAGGTCTGCGGCAAAAGCTGTGCAGCAATCCTCATCCTCAGATGGGACATACAATAGAAAGTATTCATTTTATAGGGGGCAGTCTATACACTCCCTGACAGACGTTCTGTCGCTTATCCATGTTATGTAATAAAAGCTTATAACCTGACTTTAAATTCATCCATTGGTTTTATAAATTACTCTTTTGAAAGCTGAAACCCTCCCAAATTTGGTTTAGGTTATGAAAATAAAGTTGCTGAAATATTGATCAGTTAATGAACAAAGAAAAGTCAGATTTTGGCAAGACAAACGTTTTGTCGCCTTGTCATATAATGCACCCAATCCTAGTTTACATCCTCACCTGTGCTCACTAAATGATCGGTTAATTAGTGGGTGTGTATGAAAAGAAACCCAGCTCCCCAGACCTTCACTTGAACTGCAACTTGACCTCTGACAATATGCTAAAAATCCACCCTGCAACCAAAGCCTTGATTATCAAGAGGCTGAAGATCAGATCCACTGCAGAGGTGGCTGGCACCTTTAATGTGTCTCAGCATTAAGTACAAAGAATTAAAAAAAGATTTGAAGAGACTGGAGATGTTTTTGAGAAGCCCAGGTCCGGCAGACCCCGCAACACAACTGCTCAGGAGGAACGTTTATTGGTTAGAAAATCCAAAGCCAGCCCCTCTTCCACTGCAGCAGAGCTCCAACAGGCCTGGTCACCTCAAGTCCCTGTGTCAACTAGAATAGTTTGTAGGATTCTGTCTTGAAATGGCCTCCATGGTAGAAACAGTGCCCAGAAGCCAGCACTAAACAAAAGGCAATTAAAAAACTGTGTGGCATTTGCCAAGTCCCACAGCCTGCTAAACACATGGACGCTGGAAAAGTGGCAGAAGCTGGATTTCTCTGATGAATCTTCAGTTGAATTACACCACAGCCACCGCAAATACTGCAAGAGACCTACTGGAGCCTGTATGGATCCAGAAAACAGTTAAGTTTGGTGGTGGAAAGATCATGGTCTGGGGTTACATTCAGTATGGGGGAGTGCGAAACATTTGCATGGTGGAAGGCAATATCAATAGCCTAAAATATCAAGAAGTATTAGCTACCTCTTACATTCCCAATCATAAAAGGGGTCAAATTCTGCCGCAGGATGGTGCTCCATCTAATACATCCATCTCTACAACAAAGTTCCTTCTGGCAAAGAAGATCAAGGTGCTCAAGGACTGGCCAGCCCAGTCACCAGACAGGAACATCATTGAGCATGTTTGGGGTAGGATGAAAGAGGAAGCTTGGAAGACAAAACCAAAGACTCTAGATGAACTCTGGGAGGCATGTAAGACTGCATTCTTTGCTATTCCTGATGACTTCATCAATAATTGTATGAATCATTGTTGAACCGCATGGATGCATTCCTTCAAGCTCATGGAAGTCACACAAAATATTAAATATGGCTTTAATAGCACCACAACTTCATTCACCAATGTTATGCAACATATTTTGTATTAGAAGTTAATTATTTGTTTGAATTTCACATTACTTTCTGTGGGCGACAAAACTTTTGTCTTGACAAAATCTGACCTTTCTGTGTTCATTAAATGATCAATATTTCAGCTTTGCAGCAACTTTATTTTCATAACCTAAACTTTGGAGGGTTTCAGCTTTCAAAAGAGTTATTTATGAAACCAATGGATGAATTTAAAGTTAGGTTCTAAGCTTTTATTTACATAACATGGATAAGCGACAGAGCTTCTGTCAGGGAGTGTATATCATGAGAAGTTAAGTGTCTCCATGTTGCCTGCGTAGACCGCTGCTTTTATGTAGCAATGCTGGTTATCACAGGGAGATGCCCGGATCTGGCTATTATCTTTGCCCCCCCTTTATCTCCTCTATATATGAAGTATCCATACACCTGTATACATATCAGGAAAATTCCTTAAATTGTACCTCTAATTTTAGGATAAACTGTCATGAGTGTGCACATCAGGAATATGTCTCCCATACACAGAGAAAAAGGTTTTGGTACCGTGTTAGCCAGTTGAAAAATGATTGATTGCTCTCACTGAGAGAAACAAAATTATAATTTTGTAGTTGTGATACCTTTTAATGGCTAACTAAAATAAAAAATAAAATATTACAAAGCAAGCTTTCAATTCCACAAACCTTCTGGACCTAATACCTGAGAATCCAAGGATGGTAATTTTCTATATGCTACCCAAGATTCATAACATAAGCCAGGTAACCCAAAGAGGGCAATCATCTCAGGGGTGGGAATGCTCACTGAAAAAATCTCTGGGTGGGTAGATAATGTCCTTAAGCCACTGGTAAGGAAGACAGCCAGCTAGATACAGGACACCACTGACCTTTTAAAAAAGCTATCTACAATAGGTCCCCTACCCGAGAGTACCATCTTAGCCACCATGGATGTGGAATCCTTATACTCTAACATCCCACATGAAGATGGACTAACCACCTGCCAAATATTTCTTGTAGCTAATGGGATCCCTTCTGAGTCTGTATTAAGAATCACCAGATTCATCCTCTCTGTGATGACATGCACTCTGTCAGTGCCTAGCATGGGTTAAGTTTCTTAAAATTCAGCCAGACATGAAGATAGTTTGTTTATAGACGGGGATAAGCCCCTCATTGTTTCTACAAGACTCTTAGGCTATGTGTCCACGGTAGAGAGGGGAGCCAGCACGATCTGAAAATGGCATGCATCATATAAAAAGTGCAAATTCACAGATTTATTCCAACTGTACTGTAATATAAATGAGATTTTTAGCAAATAATTGATCAATTCTTTGAGCCACCCCTGCCAACGTCACGGCAAATCTCAATAGGGGGGTCCTACTCTATATTCTGTATTTCATGTGCCATGCGGCCTCCGAGATAAAGTTAAAAGCAGAACCATAATGGAGCACACATACCTGTAACCTGTATATATAACCGCTTCTATGTTGCAAAAGAGGCAATTGTGGATAGAGGCCAGCCCAGGTCCCAGCATGTGGAGCAAGCTCTACACATACCAGGACTATATCAGAACTGACCCTCTCAGTGCCAGACAGCAACCATTGATAAAGGCGGACTGTGGCGCCCCTGACCTGGTCAGGCACCACTGAGTACTGCACCCATGCTGGGGACAGTACAATACAGGTAATCCAGAAGGCTGACTGGGGTGTGGAACACAGGCGCATAGTGATCAGGTCTCACACATGTACCCATGAGAGGACCCCTGGGGATCCCAGGAGGGGGCAAGCCTTCACCTTCACTGGAATAGTGGAGGGGGTAGAGCCTCCATCTCCTCTCAAGGGGTGTGGTGGAGAGTCTGGTTGCTAGGTGGCGTAGGCAAGAACAGGAGAAGAGGAGGAGTGAGCCAGTTCAGTGTAGAGTCCAGGGAGCTCAAGTGAGGAGCAGATCCCTGGAGCTGTGCAATCTGACAGCGTCCGCGCAGTGGCTACAGACGGGGGAGAACGGTCAACTAGGAGTGCTGCCTGAAAGCCAGCTTCAGCTAGAGAGTGCAACGGAGTGGGAAGTAAGGAGACTGCTAGAGAGCACCAGGCCCAACCGGGCGGCAGATCCCGAAGCGGGGATAGATTCAACTTTCTTCTGCTAAACCTGCCGGTGTGGGGCTCTTAAAGCCCACACCACAACACTACAAAAGCCGCAGCCACGTAACCGCAGTGAGGGCCCATAGGTCATAGGAGGCAAGAGGCTGGAGTGGCCTGGTCCGGGGAACAAGCACACGGCAAACAAGAAGGGGAGAGAGGCTTGGAGCATCTTCCCTGGGTGACCCCCATAGGGACTAAAAGTCGGGGTCACCCCAAACCACCAAGGGCTAAGGAAGGCGAGTCAGTAGTCACCCTCATAAAGTCAGCCTGAAGGATACCTGGTTCCCATCTGGTTCATCCCAGCTAGGCCCGGGCTACTCACCCTGCCATCAAATGTGAGTAAAGCCCTTGAAAGACAGCTCTGCCTGTGTGAGTCATTCTGCGACTTGTGGTACTACAAACCTACATTGGGCCCTGGGGCTTGCCTCACTCTCAGGAGGCTACTACATCCGACTGCACCCACCATCAGCCCCAGGCGTCCCCTAACCTGCAGTGGCGGTCCCCACTGACCGCAATACTGAGAGTGGCGTCACAATCAAACAAGAAGATTTCCTACCAGTGACGGAGATCCAGCAACGTGGAGTCCCTGAAGGTAATGCACCGACACCGACACAGCACCTGCGGGGCTTCACATCTGGCGTCACGAACAGGATAAGGACTAGACCTGTTCAGACAGGTGACCATGTGCCTGGGCGGTCCGCTTGAAAAATTGGAAGCGCCGCCATATTGCCACCATGAAAAGCGCGCTGAAAAACAACAGCAGCCCGCGCTGGAAGAAGTTACCGCCCACGAAGAGGTGTGGCTACCCAGAGATCCCCTGCAGAGTTCTGACCTCGCTGGTGAAGAAAGCGGAAGCGTCCAGAGACGGCGGAGCAGAAGAGAAGCCAGCAGCTTGTTAGAGAAAATGGAGTCCAGACGCGGATACCCAGAACCAGGCACTGCTGCCTGGTGGTGCCGAGAGCTTGCCATCTTCTGCGACCGGCTGGAGGCCGGGATTGTGCGACAGCTTAGGGAAGAACGCACGGAGCTCCTGGAGATGGCTGCGGCGGTGCGGACCTACGAGGAGGGAGCCGCGCGACGCATGTCAGACCGAGCGGCGACGACGCAGACCCCGATGCAGCCACAGATGGGTGAGTCGAGTGATGCCCCGGCCAGCACAAGTGCCCCGACCCCTGCTGCCACGCCCGCGGTCCCGGAAGAGGCGCCCGGCGCGGCGCACCGAACCAGGCCGCAGCCACGCTAGATGCGGCCCGCCAAGCCCAGGCCGCTGGAGCGATGCCCCGCCTGTCCCGCAGGGCTCCGACCACCACGGCAGTGCTCATCCGTGCTGCAGGTGTGACGCTGACCCAGGCTGCCACCCTGCTAAACCCGGTCCGCCAAGACCCCAACGCAGCAGCGACGCTCGTCCGCGCCGCAAGTGACATGCTGAACCAGGCCGCAGCCCCGCCGGGTGCGGCCCGCCAAGCTCCGATCGATGCAGCGACGTCTAGCCCAGCCTGCACAGAGCCCCCTGCAACAGCGACACTGATCCAGGCCGCCGCCATGCCGGGCGCGGCCCGCCAAGACCAGGCCGCCGCCATGCCGGGCGCGGCCCGCCAAGACCAGGCCGCCGTCATGCCAGGCGCGGCCCGCCAAGACCAGGCCGCCGCCATACAGGGCGCGGCCCGCCAAGAGATTGCATCACTATTTTCCCCGGCCTGCAAGGCCAGAGCAGACACCGCTCCCCAGTCCAGAGAGGTCCCTGCTAGGAAGACCCTGATAGGAGAGGACCCCGAATACTGGAAGCTGAAGGCTGACCTAGAGGCCCAGTTCCCACAAGAGATGGTGGATCGGTACCTGCTCCCTCCGTATACCCCCAAGGAGATTCAGACAACCCCTGCAGCTGCGCCAGAGAGTCCACCGCCCAGACCAGCTGAAGAAAGCCCATCCCCAGCACTGCCACCAAAAGAGTGCAGCGAAGAACTAAGGGGGAGAGGAGACCATGAAGCAGAAGGGCTGACTCCGACGCCAACCGCAGCAGACCCATACCCAGAGCCAGAGATGCTGCCCTATTCCCGCTGGGAGGAGGAAGACTTGACACCGTCAGCAGATGAAGATCAACCCAAAGACCTCACCTGGAAGCCCACAGGCATGAATCCAGCCCGCAAGACACGGCGCAGCAGAACACAGGTTGCTCCAACACCGCAGTCTCCAGAGCAGAGGGAAGTCACGGTCAGAGACCTGGAGGAGAAAAGGTGCCTAAGAAGGTCCAAAGCCCAGGCTAGAGGACCCCTTTACAGAGGAATAGTAGAGGACTTCAACTTGAAAAGCGGATACGGCTTTATTGTGGTAAAAGGAATAAAAGAGGGCATATTTGTAAATCGGAGAGATGTTCAAGCCCACCTGCCCAGAGGACATTCAGGCAGAAATTTGAAAATTGGGGACTTAGTACAGTTCACCTTGCATCAAGGAGAAAGGGGCTACTATGCCTTAGACGTAGCACCATGTCCCAGACAAGAAAGACAAGAAAGACAAGAAAGACAAGAAAGACAAGAAAGACAAGAAAGACAAGAAAGACAAGAAAGACAAGATAGAGATAAAGAACCAGATGTAGAAACAGACGAAGATCAAGAAAGGAAAGATAAAGATCCTACAGATGAAACAACCACAGACAAAGATCCTACAGATGAAACAACCACGGACGACGACGGAGAGCAAGAAAGTCACGGGTGCCAGTGCCCTACATGCCCACGCCCTGGTGAAATGGAGGAGTAGAGTAGAGAAAAGTAAAGTAAAGTAAGAAGAGAAGTTAAAGTTTTGAAAAGTTTTGTTTTGCAACGTTTAAGCATGTGCCCACAAAAACTATTGTGAGAAAACCATAAACCTTAAGGCTATGAACTTGCTATAGCCACAAACTCTCGCAGTGTAAATAGTTACACCAGTGGCACCACCACCAGGGCCAGCCTGTTTAGGGGCTTGGCTCGTCTGCGACCAGGGGGGGCCCGTCCGTAGAAAAGGGCCTTGGCTCACCTGCGACCAGAGAGCACGCCTGTTTATGGGGCCTTGGCTCACCACCACAAAGAGGGTACCTGGCCAGCACCAACTGTGGAGGCCGCCTCTGCATCCTGCCAGAAGGGGCTGAGGGCGCGGATCCACCAGGCCAGGTAGACCCTGAAACCACCAGCCCATGAAAGCCGCCTCTACATCCTGCCAGAAGTGGCTGAAGTCGCGGCCAATGGGAGAGGAAGATTGGAGGAAAGGTCTGGGGAAACGGATGGCCCAGACCTGGTTACCAAAAAGAAACCGGTGACCTGCCTCCTGAGAGGGTTTTGGGTGGGTTAACGGACTTGTGGGTGGAGGGTGGTGATGTACGATAACTGGTGATCTTAAAATGTTTTACATGTTTTAATGTTTTATGCATTTTAAAATGTTGTCTTGCAGCCCGAGGACGTGCTGGTGATAACTAAGGGGGAATGTGGCGCCCCTGACCTGGTCAGGCACCACTGAGTACTGCACCCATGCTGGGGACAGTACAATACAGGTAATCCAGAAGGCTGACTGGGGTGTGGAACACAGGCGCATAGTGATCAGGTCTCACACATGTACCCATGAGAGGACCCCTGGGGATCCCAGGAGGGGGCAAGCCTTCACCTTCACTGGAATAGTGGAGGGGGTAGAGCCTCCATCTCCTCTCAAGGGGTGTGGTGGAGAGTCTGGTTGCTAGGTGGCGTAGGCAAGAACAGGAGAGGAGGAGGAGTGAGCCAGTTCAGTGTAGAGTCCAGGGAGCTCAAGTGAGGAGCAGATCCCTGGAGCTGTGCAATCTGACAGCGTCCGCGCAGTGGCTACAGACGGGGGAGAACGGTCAACTAGGAGTGCTGCCTGAAAGCCAGCTTCAGCTAGAGAGTGCAACGGAGTGGGAAGTAAGGAGACTGCTAGAGAGCACCAGGCCCAACCGGGCGGCAGATCCCGAAGCGGGGATAGATTCAACTTTCTTCTGCTAAACCTGCCGGTGTGGGGCTCTTAAAGCCCACACCACAACACTACAAAAGCCGCAGCCACGTAACCGCAGTGAGGGCCCATAGGTCATAGGAGGCAAGAGGCTGGAGTGGCCTGGTCCGGGGAACAAGCACACGGCAAACAAGAAGGGGAGAGAGGCTTGGAGCATCTTCCCTGGGTGACCCCCATAGGGACTAAAAGTCGGGGTCACCCCAAACCACCAAGGGCTAAGGAAGGCGAGTCAGTAGTCACCCTCATAAAGTCAGCCTGAAGGATACCTGGTTCCCATCTGGTTCATCCCAGCTAGGCCCGGGCTACTCACCCTGCCATCAAATGTGAGTAAAGCCCTTGAAAGACAGCTCTGCCTGTGTGAGTCATTCTGCGACTTGTGGTACTACAAACCTACATTGGGCCCTGGGGCTTGCCTCACTCTCAGGAGGCTACTACATCCGACTGCACCCACCATCAGCCCCAGGCGTCCCCTAACCTGCAGTGGCGGTCCCCACTGACCGCAATACTGAGAGTGGCGTCACGATCAAACAAGAAGATTTCCTACCAGTGACGGAGATCCAGCAACGTGGAGTCCCTGAAGGTAATGCACCGACACCGACACAGCACCTGCGGGGCTTCACAGGACCAGATCAAAGTATGGTGCTTAATTAGCAATGCCTGTGGAAAGGGGTGAGGCAACTGAATGTGAACAGCTACCAACAGGAGGAATATATTGCAAACCAAGATCAGGCGTGCATAGCATGGTGGTGACCAGCCACCAGACATTTGTAGCATAACTACAACCAAACAGAGAGAGAGGGGAGCCAGCACGATCTGAAAATGGCATGCATCATATAAAAAGTGCAAATTCACAGATTTATTCCAACTGTACTGTAATATAAATGAGATTTTTAGCAAATAATTGATCAATTCTTTGAGCCACCCCTGCCAAAGTCACGGCAAATCTCAATAGGGGGGGTCCTACTCTATATTCTGTATTTCATGTGCCATGCCATTTTTTTTTTTTATTATAGTACAGTTGGAATAAATCTGTGAATTTTCACTTTTTATATGATGCATGCCATTTTCAGATCGTGCTGGCTCCTTTTTCTCTGTTATGACTGTAGTTATGCTACAATTTCTGGTGACTGACCATCACCATACCATGCACGCCTGATTTTGGTTTGCAATGTATTCCTCCTGTTGGTAGCTGTTCATATTCAGTTGCCTCACCCTTTCCACAGGCAATGCTAATTAAGCACCATTCTTGGATCTGGTCCGCCTTTATCAATGGTTGCTGTCTGGCACTGAGAGGGTCAGTTCTGATATAGTCCTGGTATGTGTAGAGCTTGCTCCACATGCTGGGACCTGGGCTGGCCTCTATCCACAATTGCCTTTTTTGCAACATAGAAGCGGCTATATACAGGTTACAGGTATGTGTGCTCCATTATGGTTCTGCTTTTAACTTTATCTAGGAGGCCGCATGGCACATGAAATACAGAATATAGAGTAGGACCCCCCTATTGAGATTTGCCGTGACGTTGGCAGGGGTGGCTCAAAAAATTGATCAATTATTTGCTAAAAATCTCATTTATTTTTTTTTATTATTATAGTACAGTTGGAATAAATCCTGTGAATTTTCACTTTTTATATGATGCATGCCAATTTCAGATCGTGCTGGCTCCTTTTTCTCTGTTATGACTGTAGTTATGCTACAATTTCTGGTGACTGACCATCACCATACCATGCACGCCTGATTTTGGTTTGCAATATATTCCTCCTGTTGGTAGCTGTTCATATTCAGTTGCCTCACCCTTTCCACAGGCAATGCTAATTAAGCACCATTCTTGGATCTGGTCCGCCTTTATCAATGGTTGCTGTCTGGCACTGGGAGGATCAGTTCTGATATAGTCCTGGTATGTGCAGAGCTTGCTCCACATGCTGGGACCTGGGCTGGCCTCTATCCACAAGTGCCTTTTTTGCAACATGGAAGCGGCTATATAGAGGTTACAGGTATGTGTGCTCCATTATGGTTCTGCTTTTAACTTTATCTAGGAGGCCGCATGGCACATGAAATACAGAATATAGAGTAGGACCCCCCTATTGAGATTTGCCGTGACGTTGGCAGGGGTGGCTCAAAAAATTGATCAATTATTTGCTAAAAATCTCATTTTTTTTTTTTATTATAGTACAGTTGGAATAAATCTGTGAATTTTCACTTTTTATATGATGCATGCCAATTTCAGATCGTGCTGGCTCCTTTTTCTATGTGTCCACGGTAGAATGTTGCTGCGGATTTTTCTGCATGAAAATCTGCTGCTTTCCCGCAAAATCCGCACCTTTTCAACGGTGCGGATTTGCCGCGGATTTACCGCGGAATTGCCGCGGATTTTGGTGCGGATTTTTTTTTCTTTTCCCAATTCTGAAGCCAAAATCCGGATCTAAATCCGCAACAATAATTGACATGTTGCAGATTTTTCCGGATCAAAATCCGCGGTAAATCCGCCGCGGAAAAATCCGCAGCATGGGCACAGCATTTCCAAAAAGCCATAGAAATGGCTGGGAAGTGCCGCTGCTGCAGATTTTCGGGAAATCCGCGGCTTTTCCGCGAGAAATCCGCGGCAAAATCCGCGCATTTTCCGCAGCGTGGACACATAGCCTTAGGAGTCTAGTGTTACAGTTCTTGTTGACTCATGTAATTGCCTTGGCCAGTGAAGGTCAGATACCCAGACAAATTTATTATGCGATGTAACTTATCTGTCTCTCCCTCATCTCTACCAGAGACCATTATTATTAGGGATATTTTGTATACAGCTTGAAATATAGCCAATAAGAGCCCAGTCTTATGCAACAATCGTGAAGACCACAATGGTCTGAATGGAGAGCTCAGGGGTATAAGAAGGAGGACTGTCCATTGCAGGGGTAGACTCTTGCTGCATGAAACCAATCTAGGATCTGCGGATCCGATTGGCAAGCCATAACCGAACCTGGATTATAATACTACATGGACTTCAGCATTTAATGCAAGGATTCGGCTGAGATATCAAGGACTACCTAAGGAAGGAATCCAACTTGGGACAATGCAGTCACCTGAATACAGGTTTTGCGGCCCTCAGCCAGCTTCGTTAATCTGGCGTTATTCCATTCTCAGTGGGTAACCGCTGAAAGTGGGGTGCTGCTGGATTGGAGTAAGTAGCCCTGGAAGCTCTGAGGCACGGACATTCTAATCCCTGGTGAGCCAGCGGAAGGGTGAGACTCTGTTGCCGGTTAAATTTTGTGGTTTTGCTGGTTATGTGCTATGTGCCGTTAATTGTTTGGGGATCCAATAAAGTCTTAATATTGTGATTCCCTCACCCTGTATTGTCTGAGTAGTGTTCCGCCCACGGTTAAGGAGGTCGGGCGATCAGTTGGGATGAGCCCTGGGCCATGCTGTCTTTCTAAAGGCGGACAGATCAGCGGACATGAGCACCCACTGACCCCCGTGTCTCCACACTCTCACACAACTTTTTCTCTTTTGGCGAGGAGCTATATTTACAACGCACAGGAACTGGTATGGGAAGCAAAATGGCACCGCAGTATGCCAACCTTTTTCATGGCTAAACTGGAAAATGACTTTCTAGCATCCTGCTCCCTCAAACCATTGGCCTATTTCCATTTCATCGATGACATCTTATTAATTTGGACCGAATCTGAAGAAGAGCTTCTAAAATTCCATGAAAAATTCAATGCATTTCATCCAACCATAAACTTGACATTGGAACACTCAAAAACAGAAATCAACTTCCTGGATACAACCATAAAAATTCAAAATGGTTCAATCCAGACATCGGTGTATCGGAAACCTATTGTCCGTCCCACATACTTTAGATGGGGAAGTTTCCATCCCAAACACATTAAAAAGTCCTTTATCTACAGCCAGGGTCTCAGATATAATCGTATCTGTTCCAGCCCTGCAGACAGGGATGAACACTTAACCCATCTTAAAAGACATTTTTAAACCAAGGCTACCACCCCACCTCCACTGATGATCAGATCATTAGAGCAACAAGGACCCCTAGAAGTGAACTGCTTCAATACAAACAAAAAGAGTAAAATAGTTGAGTACCTCTGGTGGTGACCTACAACCCACAGCTTGAGGTACTGAGAAGAACGGCCAAGAAACTTCACCACATTCTACATAAGGATAACCAGTTAAAAATAATATCAAAGATCCTCCATTGCTGTGCTACAGGCAACCTAATAATTTCAGGAGCATCATGATCCGAAGCTCAATGCCCTCAGACACACCAAGAGGAACTTATGCTTGCAATATAAAAAGCTGCAAAACTTGCTCTGATCTAGAGACCAAAGACTGGATACAGATCCCTAACACACAGAAGGACCATAAGATTCCTGGGACATTCACATGTTCCTCCTCCAATGTGGTGTACTTAATCCTGTGCACTATATGTCCTATTGGGGGCCTGTATGTTGGAGACACAGGACAGAGACTGAGAGCAAAAATGAGATCTCACCACCACACAATTACAGACAAAAAAAACCTCATTTACCTGTGGCCAAACATTTCTGTGATCAGGACACAACATAAACCACATGAAAGTTGACATATTAAAAGGCAACTTCAGATCACAGAGCCATCGCAGGGTCTGGAAATACAAATTCATTACAAAGTTTAACTCTGTCCACACAAGACTCACCCTGTCAGGAGGATTTATGACACACTACAAAATCTGAGGGGTCTGCTCCAGAGGCTGTGAGGGCACCATGCCTCTGATCCTACATGGACTCTGCTCCAGAGACTGTGAGGGTACCAGACCTCTGATCCTACATGGACTCCACTCCAGAGACTGTGAGGGCACCAGACCTCTGATCCTACATGGACTCTGCTCCAGAGACTGTGAGGGCACCAGACCTCTGATCCTACATGGACTCTGCTCCAGAGACTGTGAGGGTACCAGACCTCTGATCCTACATGGACTCCACTCCAGAGACTGTGAGGGCACCAGACCTCTGATCCTACATGGACTCTGCTCCAGAGACTGTGAGGGCACCAGACCTCTGATCCTACATGGACTCTGCTCCAGAGACTGTGAGGGCACCAGACCTCTGATCCTACATGGACTCTGCTCCAGAGACTATGAGGGCACCAGGCCTCTGATCCTACATGGATATTGGGACAATAAAACTCTCAAACCACTAATCAAAGCTAATTAAGGATTCACTTTCTAAGTTCAGTGTTTGTTTATTTAAATGACCTTTTATTATGCCATCCCTCTGCTCTGTTTGTGCATATATTTGTGTTTCTTCAGATATTTTGTCATACCATGCCTGATGAAGGGACCTGAGATGTCTCGAAAGCTTGCTTTGTAACATCATTTTATATTTATTTTAGTTAGCCATTAAAAGGTATCACAACTACAAAATTATAATTTTGTTTCACTGAGAGCAATCAATCCCATACACAGCACACACAGTCATGAAGGATTCCTGCTCTCCTCTGTATGTAGTACATGTTCAGAAGCAGCAGCATGGAGGACATTATACAGCAGCACTGAGCAGTGTAACGGTGAATCCAGCGCTGCAGTGAAATAAAATAACTACTAGAAAGAAGAATCAGCAACAAGCATATTATACAGCAGTAAACTGTGAAGCTACAAATCCAGCTCTGGGGTGAGATAAAACACCTATTAAAAGACGCATGGAGGACATTATGCTGTAGTACTGAGCAATGTAGCTGTAAATCCAGCTCTGGGGTGAGATAAAACACCTACAGTGCTGGCCAAAAGTATTGGCACCCCTGCAATTCTGTCAGATAATACTCAGTTTCTTTCACAAATTCTTTGGTATTATTATCTTCATTTAATTTGTCTTGGATTAAAGTTGACTCAACCTCTGTCCTGTGTCCTTGTGTGCACCACATTGAGCATGGAGAAAAGAAAGAAGACCAAAGAACTGTCTGAGGACTTGAGAATCCAAATTGTGAGGAAGCATGAGCAATCTCAAGGCTACAAGTCCATCTCCAAAGACCTGAAAGTTCCTGTGTCTACGGTGCGCAGTGTCATCAAGAAGTGTAAAGCCCATGGCACTGTGGCTAACCTCCCTAGACGTGGAAGGAAAAGAAAAATTGCAGAGAGATTTCAACGCAAGATTGTGCGGATGGTGGATAAAGAACCTCGACTAACATCCAAACAAGTTCAAGCTGCCCTGCAGTCCTAGGGTACAACAGTGTCAACCCATACTATCCGTCAGCATCTGAATGAAAAGGGACTGTATGGTAGGATACCCAGGAAGACCCCACTTCTTACCCCGGACATAAAAAGCCAGGCTGGAGTTTGCCAAAACTTACCTGAGAAAGCCTAAAACGTTTTGGAAGAATGTTCTGTGGTCAGATGAGACAAAAAAATGTGCTTTTTGGGAAAAGGCATCAACATAGAGTTTACAGGAAAAAAAAAAAAAGAGGCATTCAAAGAAAACAACACGGTCCCTACAGTCAAACATGGCGGAGGTTCCCTGATGTTTTGGGGTTGCTTTGCTGCCTCTGGCACTGGACTGCTTGACCGTGTGCATGGCATTATGAATTCTGAAGACTACCAACAAATTTTGCAGCATAATGTAGGGCCCAGTGTGAGAAAGCTGGGTCTCCCTCAGAGGTCATGGGTCTTCCAGCAGGACAATGACCCAAAACACACTTCAAAAAGCACTAGAAAATGGTTTAAGAGAAAGCACTGGAGACTACTAAAGTGGCCAGCAATGAGTCCAGACCTGAACCCCATAGAACACCTGTGGAGAGATCTCACAATGGCAGTTTGGAGAAGGCCCCTTCAAATCTCAGGGACCTGGAGCAGTTTGCCAAAGAAGAATGGTCTAAAATTCCAGCAGAGCATTGTAAGAAACTCATTGATGGTGACTGGAAGTGGTTGTTCGCAGTTATTTTGGCTAAAGGTTGTGCAACTAAGTATTAGGCTGAGGGTGCCAATACTTTTGTCTGGCCCATTTTTGGAGTTTGTGTGAACTGATCAATTATTTGATTTTTGTTTCATTCTTTTTTGTATTTTTTCATTGCAAGCAAAATAAATGAAGATAATAATTCCAAAAAAATTACAGGAAGAAACAAAGTATTATCTGACAGAATTGCAGGGGTGCCAATACTTTTGGCCAGCACTGTATTAAAAAAGCATGGAGAATATTATGCTGTAGTACTGAGATCTGGCATTTTTCTAAAACTGCTAATGATAGACTGTAAGTCTGAACCTTTACGGGTTAATTAAGCATTGTAGCATTAGGCACCTTAATGCAGTACTGGATATTTATACTGATCAGCCTATTCTTTCATTAGACACTGTTCCATATATACATGTACTTTGATAAAGTATGGGGGTTTTTTTCCAATCAGGACATGCATATTATTATGGTTATCTATATATAAATTATTCATTTATCTTTTACCTGCACACCCTATATTTTATATCTCTTTTTGTGTCGCCTCCCGGGGGAAAAACTCTCTCTTTATATTTTGCATATTTTCCATATTATACTAGTTATGTAAAGGAGATTATTTAAATTTTTGTAAGCAATAAAAGATATTTACTTTTATATCGTTCTTATTGTCATTTTTCTTGTGCCACTTTTAACCCTGGTGGATTGGGGTCGGCCTTACACCATACCGAAAGATCTTTTTAAAAATTTAGTACTGAGCAATGTAGCTGCAAATCCAGCTCTGGGGTGAGATAAAACACCTATTAAAAAACATATGGAGGATATTATGGTGCAGTACTGAGCAATGTAGCTGTGAATCCAGCTCTGGGGTGAGATGAAACACTTGCAGGAAAGTAATGGTATCTCTCACTGCATTTTTCTTTCATTCTTCTCTATCTTCCTCCTCCTCGTTTATTAATTGGCAGCTGTAATTTGATTCCTCAGTGAGCTGGCAATGAAGTCGGATTTTAACAGATTTTTGGAGTGAATGATGAGGTGGGGAGGGAGAGAAGAAATGGCTCTTAAGTGGAGAAAGATTTATCTCTGAGAAGATATATTACAAGAGTTCTTATGTTTGCGTGTACTACTGACTTATGTAAATGTAGCGCCCCTGAACGCCTCAGGGTGCTACAAGGTTCTGCATCTCCACAAGGATGCAGGGCCTACCCCCTTAGGGACCCAGAACCCCAGTGCCGGTAACACCAAGAACCCAGGTAATCCCAGTTTTCCCCAACAAATCCCCCAAAGAATGGTATTCAGCTAGGGTGGGACCAATGGATGGCCGCCTAGAGGTGGAGCCAGTCCAGTCCACTAGTTGACCAGTTGGGAGGGGCAGACTGTGGAGAGTAGTCAGAGAGAACAGAGTTGACAGCAGGAGCAGTGTGAAGTGGTGATTGATCAACGTTCTGACTCGGGTTAACGATGACCTGGTACCCAGGAGAGGCGGTTGCCGGTGGAGTACTCCTGGGACTACGCACCGACGGGGTACAGGACCCTAGGACAGGAAAGTGCACCAGGCCGACCTGTTAACACCTGGACAGCAAATGGGTCCATCAAGGACCTCGCTGACCCTAAAGAATCCGAAGACTCAGTAGCAACGGGAGATCCGGGGACAGGACCAGAGACTCGCGCTACCGTCAGGCGGATAGAGGTGGACAAACCACAGACCGGGGACCCCCAGTGTTCCATACCACGGGGACCCACTTACCAGAGACAGGTGCAGGGGAAGAAGGTACCAGAGAACCAGACTGGCACTGGGACAACGGGGACCTGGAGGCTCAACCAGCCAGCCTCGGGCAACCAGTTAACATCAACAGTGAGTAAACCAGTTGCACTGAATACCTGTCTGGACTCCTTCTTCCAACGCTCACCGCACCATACACCCGCTGTGGTAGTACCCTACTTGCGGAGGGCCCAAGTCATCGGAGCTGCACATACCATCAGCCCCAGCAAAACCTGCAGCGGCGGCTCCATACACTTATCCGTGACACCGCAAGTGGCGTCACAAATAACTTTATTCACAAATCCCCTGTAAATACAATTAGAAAAAGGGCTCAAGGCACGGAACCGGGTAACGGCCACAATCGTGACATCCCCCGCAGAGACACTGCCCGGGACCGAGTACCCCAATATCCCTGGGTGCTACATAATGTTTGTTTAAACAGCAACAAAATGTCTTGCAAAACGTTTCATGCTTAAAAAAATATCAAACTGCAAAAGAAGCCTTTACATTTTACATATTAATAGTAAGAAACAAACATCAGGCTGATTATGTTCCCAACACAAAGCGGCCTGAAAGCTGCAATATGCAAAGTCACGACAAGCGTCTGTCCAGACGAGGCGCCGTCGAGCCCCTGCTGAAATGCACAGTCCCCAGTACAAGTACTTAGAGGGGTTACATACTAAAAATATCAGGGGTTGATAACAAAAACAATACCTGGCGATTCCCAAAATAAATGGGAAATGGAGATTGCCAAGAGATAAGACGTATGGCGGGCTTGGCTCCAGATAGGTGGGCACATTACTCTGAATAGCCCTTATATCCTGTCTCTGTACAATCAGTATCTGTATACAGCCGGTTCTCAGGCAGCGCAGGGAGTGTCCTTAGTAAATCATCAAGATAAGCGGCAACGATAAGCATCCTGCAGCTGCAGTGCAGATCCCCAAACTGCGAGACATCGTCCTATGTGATGAAAGGGCACAGCTATAAGATCACTTAAATGGAATCTGTCACCAGATTTTTGCCACCTGATCTGAGAGCAGCATAACGTAGGGGCAGAGATCCTGATTCCTGCGATGTGTCACTTACTGAGCTGCTTAGTGTAGTTTTGATAAAATCACTGATTAATCAGCAGGAGATTATCATTACAGGACTACTTGGTGTGTTGCAGGTAGTCCAGCATATTCATGCATCCTGTATAACTCCTAGATCTGCAGTAGAAGCAATATTTTTTTTCAAAATAACAGCAAACAGCTCAGTAAGTGACACATCACTGGAATCAGGGTCTCTGCCCTTACATTATGCTGCTGTCAGATGGGGGAGCAAAAACCTTTTATTACATCTGCAGCAAAATCTGCATGCCAATCCTGAAGCCAGCAAAGTCACCCATGATAAAGCGACCATAATTCCTTGCGAAACGTACGTTGGGTCCTCCACACTGAGCTCTCCTTCCATGGCACGCTGTGTGTACTGGCACCTTAGGTAATAACCCTGCTTTCCGTTCCTCTCCAGTGCTTTAATGCCATTTTTTCTTTAGATTAGGGGATTGTGTTAACTGGGTAGCGCAAGGGAACGATGTATTTCCAGTCACCATTTATGCCCACCTACCATGCTTCATTGTCAATCATTGTGTATTCTATTTTGCATTTATAATTATGTCGTGTCATGTAAACAGCATATACTCTTGTAAGTTTTTAATGTATTTATAAATAAAATAGTATTTTAATATTTTCACCTATGAAACTCCATTGTCCTCTCTTGGTGTAGCTCTGAGCCCATGTTGCTTTTTTTTTTCTTTGACGATTTGGTGCAGATTTGATGCAGAAAAAAATCTACAGAATATCAATTGTTAGGGTGTTTTTTCCTGCGTTTTTTTAGCCCTTCCATCCATAGACTTGATAAAAAGAACGCATTGAAAAAAAAGCAACAAAAACACACCAAATCCATATGCGTTTTTGGTGCATTTTTTTTGCATTTTGCACCAAATCTGCAGCATGTGCACATACTCTAATAACAGTAATAGACCCTGACCCGATCTGTTGAAGCATTTAATGAGCGTGTGCAAGTAATTTTGAACAGAAGGGGGGGGGGGAGGTGATCTGTGTCATCTATTGTGAGTGCTATCTACTGTATATAGAGGTGTTATCAGTCATTGAACCGGAGGAGGAGGTGAGCTGTGATATCACCTATTTTGAATAATGGATCCTGCTTTAATGGATGTGTATAGAGGCGCTATCAGTCATTGTAAAAGGGGGGAGGAGGTGAGCTGTGACATCATTATTGTGAATGGTGGATCATTTGTTATCACAGGTGTGTTTAGCAGTGTTATCAGTCATTGTACAGGAAGTGGAGGAAGTGAGTTGTGACATCATTATTGTGAATCAGTTATCAAGTGTGTATAGAGGTGTTATCAGTTATTGTACAGGAGAGGGAGGAGGTTAGCTGTGACATCATTATTGTGAATGGTGGATCATTTGTTATCAGGCGTGTATAGAGGTGTTATCAGTCATTAAACAGGAGGGGGAGACGGTGAGCTGTAACAATTATTGTGAATTCAGTATCATTTATTAGGTGTGTGTATAGAGGTGTTATCAGTTATTGTACAGGAGGGGGAGGCGGTGAGTTGTGACATCATTATTGTGAATTGTGTATCATTTGTTAACAGGTGTGTATAGAGGTGTTATCAATCATTATATAGGAGGAGGAGGAGGTTAGCTGTGACATCATTATTGTGAATGGTGGATCATTAGGTATCAGTTGTGAATAGAGATGTTATCAGTCATTATACAGGAGTGAGAGGCGGTGAGTTGTGACATCATTATTGTGAATTGTGTATCATTTGTTAACAGGTGTGTATAGAGGTGTTATCAATCATTATATAGGAGGAGGAGGAGGAGGTAAGCTGTGACATTATTGTGAATGGTCGATCATTTGTTATCAGGTGTATATAGAGGTGTTATCAGTCATTGTACAGGAGGGGGAGATGGTGAGTTGTGACATCATTACTGTGAATAGTGAATCATTTATCAGGTGTATATAGAGGTATTTACAGTCATTGTACAGGAAGGGATGAGGTGAGCTGTGACATCATTATTGTTCATGGTGGATAATTTGTCAAGTGTGTATAGAGGTGTTATCAGTTATTGTATAGGAGGGGGAGGAGGTAAGCTGTAACATCATTACTGTGAATAGTGAATCATTTATCAGGTGTTATAAGGCATTGTACAGGAGGGGGATGAGGTGAGCTGTGACATCATTTTTGTGAATGGTGGATCATTTTCAGGTGTTACCTGTTGCTGTAATCCTTTTCTACTAATAAGGAAATTGCTGAGAACTTTTTCTGAAAGAATGGAAAATATGTGTCCAAAAAAGCCCCATGAGCCACATTGAAAATTACAAGATTACTCATTTTGAACAGTCTGATGTAAATAATGTCATTTTCCGCCGCATTTCCCACACTTAAGCATCATCATATTTATGTAGCGGAAGCGCAAGAGGGAGCAGAGTTGTGCGCATTAACAATCGATCTTTAGATTAATCACAAGCGCCAACAGATCGATTCCAGATGCCACAAGTCAAAGCATCCGTGGCCATTCCAGTAATTTGGCGCCAAATAAATATTTGCAGATATTACCCATGACCGCTTGTATCGGCTTTTAGAAAAGAAATGAGCAATGAGCTTCCAGCCACAACATCACAGAGGTTACAATAATAGTCAAATAAATTAGAGACGATGATCGCTACGAGCGCAGAACAGCAGCTTCAGCGAGGAGCGGAGGAGTGCACTGCAGCTTGTTCAGGGAGCGCAGCCAAGAATTATGAAATATGATGAAGTGCTGGAACGCTGGAAAGTTTCTCCCGGTCAGGGTCATGAAGGAAAACAAATGGAAAGCTCAGCCATTATGCAATGAACGTTCTAAAATATATGAGCATCCATTCCAAAACGTCTGCTTCTTGTCAGTGAGCGGGAATTAAGATAGAAGATGTTCTAGAGTAAGCTTGTAACACGAGATCCGATACAGTGTAACAAGCGGGAATTCCACCTTGTCCTACAGATGTGCCTGGATTACCAAACGCCAGATTACGCTGTTTAATCTTCCAATTAAATTTATTGAAGCCGATGTTCCATGTGATCCTGTCTGTTTGGTATTCAGGGGCCTTAGCCGACTCGCAGGAAGGGCCGGTGGTTGTAATTTGGGACATTTATGTGGTTCTGGGGTAGCGGTATTACTGTCTCTGCAGTTGGGCATGAAATTACTTCTTCCAAGACATTTCCCGGCAGCGGATCTGAGGACACAGGAGCAGCTCTGGGATAATGGGGCACAGTAACCCTGAACATTCAGATGTTGGGGTCATGTCTCCGCTCCATGGGCAGGATTCCTGATCTGCTCGGTCCATGTCTTCTCAATGACTTTACACATAACCCAGCAGCCTGCTGACAGTAAGTGATGGATGACTTCATGGCTAATCCCACCTGGAAGGGCCCCAGCATCCATCATTTATATGTCATAGACATTTGGTCATCTCTATAACCTCCAGGAGACTTCTGAGAAAAACAGCTATAAGAATATGAAGAGGCCTCAACATGTGGGAGGAAAACTAAAGATCCAGGGCCCTGATGTACAATGTGAATTAGGGCCCCAAACCAGCACATCTACAGAGTTCTGGTCTCTTATTATATGGGACCCCTCATCCTCCAGGATATGGGGGCAACCACAACCTCTGCACTGCCAGGCTGTCCCATCAAACATTTAAAAAAGGTTGTCCACTACTTTAACATTGATGGTCTATTCATAGGATAGGTCATCAATGTCTGATCAGCCAGGGTCAGACACCCGGCCCCTCCGCCCATCAGCTGTTCTCTAGTGCCGGAGGCCGGATATGCTCAGTTCCAGGAGCTGGTCCATCTTCTGATGGTGGCCGCGGCCAGGAACTGCACATCCGCCCCCTATTGATTTGAATGGAAGCCGGATGTGCAGTACCCGGTTGCGGCCGCTATCAGTTGGAGTGGCCATCAATGTAAAAGTAGTGCACAACCTATTCAACCTCTTTCAGGCAATAGTTCAGCTCGCTGCTATTGTTTGATTATAAACTAAAAGGGGGACTATGGGGAGTGTATTATAATATGTGGAGGACTATGAGGAGTGTATTATAACATATGAAGGACTATGAGGGGTGTATTATAACATATGAAGGAAGGACTATGGGGGTGCATTATATGATACAGAGGACTATGAGGAGTGTATTATATGATATGGAGGACTATGGGGGTGCATTATATGATATGGAGGACTATGGGGTGTGCATTATAATATATGGAGGATTATGGAGAGTCTATTATAATATGTGGAGGACTATGAGGAGTGTATTATAACATATGAAGGACTATGGGGGTGCATTATATGATATAGAGGACTATGGGGGTGCATTATATGATATGGAGGACTATGGGGTATGCATTATAATATATGGAGGATTATGGAGAGTTTATTATAATATGTGGAGGACTATGAGGAGTGTATTATAACATATGAAGGACTATGGGGGTGCATTATATGATATAGAGGACTATGGGGGTGCATTATATGATATGGAGGACTATGGGGTATGCATTATAATATATGGAGGATTATGGAGAGTTTATTATAATATGTGGAGGACTATGAGGAGTGTATTATAACATATGAAGGACTATGGGGGTGCATTATATGATATAGAGGACTATGGGGGTGCATTATATGATATGGAGGACTATGGGGTATGCATTATAATATATGGAGGATTATGGAGAGTTTATTATAATATGTGGAGGACTATTGTGGCGCCCCTGACCTAGTCAGGCACCACTGAGTACTGCACCCATGCTGGGGACAGTACAAGACAGGTAATCCCGAAGGCTGACCGGGGTGTGGTACACAGGCGCATAGTGATCAGGTCTCACACATGTACCTATGAGAGGACCCCTGGGGATCCCAGGAGGGGGAAAAGCCTTCACCTTCACTGGAATAGTGGAGGGGGCCAAAAGCCTCCATCTCCTCTCAAGGGGTGTGGTAAGAGAGTCTGGTTGCTAGGTGGCGTAGGCAAGAACAGGAGAGGAGGGGCAGTGAGCCGGTTCAGTGCAGAGTCCAGGGAGCTCCGAGGAGAGCAGACCCCTACCCCTGGGGCTGTTGCAGTCTGACAGCGTCCGCGCAGTGGCTACCGACGGGGGAGAACGGTCACCTAGGAGTGCTACCCGAAACCCATCTCCAGCTAGAGAGAGAGCACAGAGTGGGAAGTAAGGAGACTGCTAGGGAGAACCAGGCCCAAACGGGCGGCAGATCCCGGAGCGGGGATAGATCCACCTTTCCCTGCTAAACCTGCCGGTGTGGGGCCCTCAAAGCCCACACCACAACACCTAAAAGCCGCAGCCACGTAGCCACAGTTAGGGCCCATAGGTCACAGGAGGCAAGCAGCTGGAGTGGCCTGGTCCAGGCGACAAGCAAACGGCAAACGAAGGGGAGAGAGGCTGCAGCATCTTCCCTGGGTGACCCCCATAGGGACTCAAAGTCGGGGTTACCCCAAACCACCAAGGGCTAAGGAAGGCGAGTTAGTAGTCACCCTCACAAGTCAGCCTGAAGGACACCTGGTTCCCACTTGGTTCATCCCAGCTACGCCCGGGTCACTCACCCTGCCATCAACTGTGAGTAAAAACCCTGAAAGACATCCTGCTTGTGTGCAGTTATTCTGCGCCTTGTGGTACTACGCACCTACACAGGGCCCTGGGGCTTGCCTCACTCTCAGGAGGCTATTCCAACTAACTGCACTCACCATCAGCCCCAGGCGTCCCTCAACCTGCAGTGGCGGTCCCCACTGACCGCAATACTGAGAGTGGCGTCACGACAATCAAATAGAAGATTCCCTACCTGTGACGAGATCCAGCCGAGTGGAGTCCCTGAAGGTAATGCACCGACACAATACTTGCGGGGCTTCACATCTGGCGTCACGAACAGGATAAGGACTAGACCTGTTCAGACAGGTGACCATGTGCCTGGGCGGTCCGCTTGAAAAATTGGAAGCGCCGCCATATTGCCACCATGAAAAGCGCGCTGAAAAACAACAGCAGCCCGCGCTGGAAGAAGTTACCGCCCACGAAGAGGTGTGGCTACCCAGAGATCCCCTGCAGAGTTCTGACCTCGCTTGTGAAGGGAGCGGAAGCTTCCAGAGACGGCGGGAAGGAAAGAGAGCCACAAGCCTGCTGCTGCAGAGAGAAGAAATGGAGTCCGGACGTGGATACCCAGAACCAGGCTCTGCTGCCTGGTGGTGCCGGGAGCTTGCTATCTTCTGCGATCAGCTGGAGGCCAGGATTATACGACAGCTCAGTGAGGGACGCACGGAGCTTCTGGAGATGGCTGCGGCGGTTCGGACCTACGAGGAGGGAGCCGCGCGACGCATGCCAGACCGAGCGGCGACGACTCAGATCCCGATGGTGCCACCGATGGGTGAGTCCAGAGTTGCCCCGGCCAGCGCAAGTGCTCCGACCCCTGCTGCTACGACCGCGGTCCCAGAAGAGGCGCCCGGCGCGGCGACGCTGAGCGAGGCCGCAGCCGCGCTAGGTGCGGCCCGCCAAATCCAGGCCGCCGCAGCGACACCCCGCCTGGCCCGCAAAGGTCCGACTGCCACGGCGATACTCATCCGTGCCGCAGGTGTGACGCTGACCCAGGCTGCCACCCTGCTGAGCCCAGTCCGCCAAGACCCCACCGCAGCAGCGACGCTCGTCCGAGCCGCAAGTGAGATGCTGAACCAGGCCGCAGCCCCGCCAGGTGCGGCCCGTCAAGCCCCGATCACTGCAGCGACGCCCAGCTCCACCTGCACGGACCCCATCGAGGATGCGACGCCAATTCAGACCGCGGCTGCAATGCCCAGTCCGGCCCGCCAAGAACTGGCCGCAACAGCGACGCAGATCCAGGCCGCCGCCACGCCAGGCTCGGCCCGCACAGACCAGGCCGCCGCCATGCCAGGCGCGGCCCGCCAAGACCAGGCCGCCGCAGCGATGCCCTGCGCGGCCCGCCAAGAAAAGACTACATCACCATTTATCCCGGCCTGCAGGGCCAGAGCAGACACCGCTCCCCAGCCTAAGGAAGTCCCTACTAGGAAATCCCTGGTAGGTGAGGACCCCGCATACTGGCAGCTGAAGGCTGACCTGGAGGCCAAGTTCCCACAGGAGATGGTGGACCAGTACATGCTCCCTCCGCACACCCCTAAGGCAACCCCTGCAGCAACCACGCCGAAGAGTCCACCGCCTGGGCCAGCTGAGGAACACTCATCCCCAGCGCTGCCACGACCAGAGTGCAGCGAAGAACTAAGGGGGAGAGGAGGGCAAGAAGCTGAGGAGTTGCCCCCGGAGCCAGCAGCAGTGCTAGTCCCAGAGCCGGAGATGCTGCCATATTCCCGCTGGGACGAGGAAGACCTGACACCTCCTGCTGAAGAAGACCTGCCCAACCGCCCCACCTGGGAGCTTGTAAGCTGTACTTCGCAGAATCCAGCCCGCAAGACACGGCGCCGAGGCGGTAGTACAAAGTATTCTCCAACATCACAATCTCCTGAGCAGAAAGACGAAGTCACCGCCAGAGACCTAGAGGAGAAACGGTTCCTGAGAAGGTTCAAACCCCAGATCACAGGACCCCTGCGTCGAGGAATTGTCGAAGATTTCAGCCTCAAATCAGGGTACGGCTTTATAGTATCACCTGGTGTGAAGGAAGGGATTTTTGTCAATCGAAGGGATGTGAGAGCCCATTTGCCCAGAGGACACCCTGGAAGAAATTTGAAGATAGGAGACTCAGTGGAGTTCACTATGCATCAGGGAGAAAGAGGCTGGTATGCCCTAGATGTTGCACCATGTCCTAGAAGTCCTTGCAGAAGCCCTGCAGTCACAACAGAAGATGAAGACAGAGACACTGAAGAAGAGGAAAGAAAGGATCAAGAAACAGACGATAAAAGCACGGGAAGTAACAGATGCCCCAGCCCTACAGGCCCAAGCCCTGGTAAGGAGGAAAAAGGAGCAAAGTTCCCATAAAGTAAGAAGAAAGAATACAGCAAGTTAAAGTTTTGAAAAGTTTGAAGTTTTGCAACGTTTACGTTTAAGTATGTGCCCACATAAACTTGTGTGAGAAAACCATAAACCTTAAGGCTATGAACTGGCTATAGCCACAAACTCTCGCAGTGTAAATAGTTACACCAGAGGGCACCACCACTACCAGAGTCAGCCTGTTTAGGGGCTTGGCTCGTCTGCAACCAGGAGGATCCCGTCCGTATATAGGGCCTTGGCTCGCCTGCGACCAGAGAGCATGCCTGTTTATGGGGCCTGGCTCTCCACCACAAAGAGGGTACCTGGTCAGCACCAACTGTGGAGGCCGCCTCTACATCCTGCCAGAAGTGGCTGAAGGCGCGGATCCACCAGGCCAGGTATACCCTGAAGACCACCAGCCTATGAAAGCCGCCTCTACATCCTGCCAGAAGTGGCTGAAGGCGTGGCCAACGTGAGAGGGTTTTGGGTGGGTTAACGGACTTGTGGGTGGAGGGTGGTGATGTATGGTACCTGGTGCTTTTAAAAAAATGTTTTACATGTTTTAATGTTTTATGCATTTTAAAATGTTGTCTTGCAGCCCGAGGACGTGCTGGTGATAACTAAGGGGGAATGTGGCGCCCCTGACCTAGTCAGGCACCACTGAGTACTGCACCCATGCTGGGGACAGTACAAGACAGGTAATCCCGAAGGCTGACCGGGGTGTGGTACACAGGCGCATAGTGATCAGGTCTCACACATGTACCTATGAGAGGACCCCTGGGGATCCCAGGAGGGGGAAAAGCCTTCACCTTCACTGGAATAGTGGAGGGGGCCAAAAGCCTCCATCTCCTCTCAAGGGGTGTGGTAAGAGAGTCTGGTTGCTAGGTGGCGTAGGCAAGAACAGGAGAGGAGGGGCAGTGAGCCAGAGCAGTGCAGAGTCCAGGGAGCTCGAGTGAGGAGCAGATCCCGTGGGCTGCTGTAGTCTGACAGCGTCCGCGCAGTGGCTACCGACGGGGGAGAACGGTCAACTAGGAGTGCTACCCGAAATCCATCTTCAGCTAGAGAGAGAGCAACGGAGTGGGAAGTAAGGAGACTGCTAGAGAGTACCAGGCCCAAACGGGCGGCAGATCCCGAAGCGGAGATAGATCCAGCTTTCTTTTGCTAAACCTGCCGGTGTGGGGCTCTCAAAGCCCACGCCACAACACCACAAAAGCCGCAGCCACGTAGCCACAGTTAGGGCCCATAGGTCACAGGAGGCAAGCAGCTGGAGTGGCCTGGTCCAGGCGACAAGCAAACGGCAAACGAAGGGGAGAGAGGCTGCAGCATCTTCCCTGGGTGACCCCCATAGGGACTCAAAGTCGGGGTTACCCCAAACCACCAAGGGCTAAGGAAGGCGAGTTAGTAGTCACCCTCACAAGTCAGCCTGAAGGACACCTGGTTCCCACTTGGTTCATCCCAGCTACGCCCGGGTCACTCACCCTGCCATCAACTGTGAGTAAAAACCCTGAAAGACATCCTGCTTGTGTGGAGTTATTCTGCGCCTTGTGGTACTACGCACCTACACAGGGCCCAGGGGCTTGCCTCACTCTCAGGAGGCTATTCCAACTAACTGCACTCACCATCAGCCCCAGGCGTCCCTCAACCTGCAGTGGCGGTCTCCACTGACCGCAATACTGAGAGTGGCGTCACGACAATCAAATAGAAGATTCCCTACCTGTGACGAGATCCAGCCGAGTGGAGTCCCTGAAGGTAATGCACCGACACACTACTTGCGGGGCTTCACACTATGAGGAGTGTATTATAACATATGAAGGACTATGGGGGTGCATTATATGATAGGGAGGACTATGGGGGTGCATTATATGATAGGGAGGACTATGGGGGTGCATTATATGATATGGAGGAATATGAGGAATGTATTATAATGTATGGAGGACTATGGGGGAGTGTATTATAACATATGAAGGACTATGGCTATGGGGGTGCATTATAATATATGGAGGCCTATGGGGGATACATTATTATATATGGAGGACTATGGGGAGTGTATTATAATATGTGGAGATCTATGGGGAGAGTGATATAATATGGGGAGGACTTTGAGAGGCATTATATGATATAAAGGACTATGAGGAATGTATTATAATATATGGAGGACTATGAGATGCATTATATGATATGAAGGATTACAGGGGATGCATTATAATATATGGATAACTATGGTGGGTGCATTTTAATATATAGAGGACTATGGGGGATGCATTATAATATATGAAGGACTATGAGATGCATTATAATATCGAATATTATATCAGGATACTAGAGTATGGGAAAACTGGGTGCTGAGAGAAAGAGCCAAGTGTCAGGGTAATTATCCTGTACCCTGAGGGTGGTGGGGATGGGGGGCCTAGGTCCGAATTTTGCACCAGGGCCCATCGAACTCTAGTTACGCCACTGTCTCCCTCATATTTCTTACCCTCTAATATATCCCCCTACCACTCAGTAATAAGACATTTTTATGATCCACCGATGAGAATGACCTTCCCTTCACCTTTCCTATGAGAATGTGCCAATGATGAGAAGTGTGAAAGATACGTGTGAGCTGCAAAAAGCCAAAATGTGTCTTCTCCCTCCTGCCGAGGGATGAAGGAATTTGGGATAACTCAGAAGGACGGTGGATTCCAGGGAAGCTGCTGCCTAAAGCAATAATGTCAGGAAATGAGGAGGAATTCCAGCAGAACTTCAATCATTTCCTTATTGTTTCCTCTGTGTATAGGAGACTCTGTCCTGAGCTGAACCGTCCCCGGCAATTACACCGTGGGGACTCCGACACTCTATCCTCACCCCCTAGGAAGGAATCAGTGGTTCCCATTACTGGTCTCTGGATTAAGTCACTCACAAGACTCTGCTGCAGACTTCACACATCCCATAGTTTTGATGCACATTTTGTCCTGATTATGCAGTGCAGACGGATGCGCCATTCTTTAGTAGAAAGCCAAAAGTGGATGACTTCCTTCATCCAACTGCCACATAAAAAAAGTGCATAAAGGATGTGTGGTCTGTCAACAGGAGAGGGGACTGTAAACTTTCTCCAACCCAGGGAGTCACGAGGAGGCCCCCATAATGGACTTATTGTCCTCCCTTTACCTATTAAAGGAGTTGTCCAGGGTTAGAAAAACATGGCTACTTTCTTTCAGAAACAATGGAGCAGATATTGCCTCTTAGCCCCATTGGAGTGAATGGAGCAGAGCTTGCAAGACCACATTGGTCAGGGTGAGCACTATAACTGAAAGAAAGCAGCCATGTTTTTCTAAAGCTTTCTGAGCCCATATTTCTCCCAACATCTGCCTCAGCTGCCACCCTGGCATCCATCGAGCACCTTCAGGTATCTGGAAATTGCACCCAAGGATGAACCAGACTTGTACAAGTCCACAATTCTCTTCCTGAGATCTTGGCTGATTTCTTTGGACTTTCCCATGAAGCTACACAAAGAAGCAGTGTGTTTCAGGTGTGCATTAAAATAATCCACAGGTGTGTCTCTAATTAACTCAGATGTTGCCAATCAACCTATCAGAAGCTTCCAAAGACATGACATTGTGGCGCCCCTGACCTGGTCAGGCACCACTGAGTACTGCACCCATGCTGGGGACAGTACAAACAGGTAATCCAGAAGGCTGACCGAGGTGTGACTACACAGGCGCATAGTGATCAGGTCTCACACATGTACCTTTGAGAGGACCCCTGGGGATCCCAGGAGGGGGCAAAGCCTTCACCTCCACTGGAATAGTGGAGGGGGTAAAAAGCCTCCATCTCCACTCAAGGGGTGTGGTGGAGAGCCTGGTTGCTAGGTGGCGTAGGCAAGAACAGGAGAGGAGGAGCAGTGAGCCGGCTCAGTGTGCAGTTCAGGGGGAGCAGACGTCAGGAGCAGACCCCTGGGGCTGTTGCAGTCTGACAGCGTCCGCGCAGTGGCTACCGACGGGGGAGAACGGTCACCTAGTAGTGCTACCCGAAATCCATCTTCAGCTAAAGAGAGAGCAACGGAGTGGGAAGTAAGGAGACTGCTAGGGAGTTACCAGGCCCAAACGGGTAGTAGGTCCCAGTGCAGGGATAGATCCACCTTTCCTTGCCAAACCTGCTTGAGGGGGCACTTCACACCCCCAAGAACACACTAAAAAGTCCGCAGCCACGTCGCCACAGTTAGGGCCCATAGTTCACAGGAGGCAAGCAGCCGGAGTGTCCTGGTCCAGGCTACAAGCAAACGGACAAAACGAAGGGGAGAGAGGCTTCAGCAACTTCCCTGGGTGACCCCCATAGGGACTAAAAGTCGGGGTTACCCCAAAACGCAAAGGGCTAAGGAAGGCGAGTCGGTAGTCACCCTCATCAGCCAGCCTGAAGGATACCTGGTTCCAGCCTGGTTCATCCCAGCTACGCCCGGGTTACTCACTCTGCCACCTTCTGTGAGTAAAATCCCTGAAAGACATTCTGCCTGTGTGGAGTTATTCTGCGCCTTGTGGTTCTACACACCTACATCGGGCCCTGGGGCTTGCCTCACTCTCAGGAGGCTATTACAACCGACTGCACCCACCATCAGCCCCAGGCATCCCTTAATCTGCAGTGGCGGTCCCCACTGACCGCAATTCTGAGAGTGGCGTCACGACAAATAGAAGATTTCCTACCTGTGACAAGATCCAGCCGAGTGGAGTCCCTGAAGGTAATGCACCGACACTGCACTTGTGGGGCTTCACAACATCATCATATGGGCTGTCCCATGTTTAAAGGCACAGTACTCTTAGTGTATAGAAACGTTTGACTTTGCAGAAAGTAATAAAAATGTCTTAAAACATTCCCTCTCTCTCTCATTATTCTGGCATTTGGGAAATATAAATAATTTTGGTTCCTAATTGACCTAAAACAGGAAAGGTTTATTTTGAGTTCATGTCAGATAGTGAGAAAAACCTGCAGATTTGTCTTTATAGAGAGCGGAGGGAAAAACTTGCAGATGTGTCTTTATAGAGAGCGGAGGGAAAAACCTGCAGATGTGTCTTTATAAAGAGCGGAGGGAAAAACCTGCAGATGTGTCTTTATAGAGAGTGGAGGGAAAAACCTCCAGATTTGTCTTTATAGAGAGCGGAGGGAAAAACTTGCAGATGTGTCTTTATAGAGAGCGGAGGGGAAAACATGCAGATGTTTCTTTATAGAGAGCGGAAGGAAAAACCTGCACATGTGTCTTTATTGAGGGTGGAGGGAAAAACCCGCAGATGTGTCTTTATGGAGAGTGGAGGGAAAAACTTGCAGATGTGTCTTTATAGAGAGTAGAGGGAAAAACCTGTAAATGTGTCTTTATAGAGAGCAGAGGGAAAAACCTGCAGATGTGTCTTTATAGAGAGCGGAGGGAAAAACCTGTAAATGTGTCTTTATAGAGAGCAGAGGGAAAAACCTGCAGATGTGTCTTTATAGAGAGCGGAGGGAAAAACCTGCAAATGTGTCTGTATAGAGAGTGGATGGTTTCAACTGTAAATGAACCTTGAATGCAGCTCTGGATGTGACTGGAGAATAGGGCATCATTCAATATCAGGATGAGCAATGACCAGAGCTGTAGACCTAGAATTTCAAAACTACAAGTCCCAGCATGTCCTGATAGCTCCTGTAGCTGCACTATTTTCCTTTTTTAGATGTGGCAGTCATTGATTTGCCCAGGATTGGGCCTAACTGGGGGGCTTCTAATTCATCCCAGATTTACGCAATCTGCGAATCAGCAACACAAACAGAAATCTGATATTGCAGCATGAGAGGAGCCTGGGGCGACAGCCGTGACCCCTGCAGGTCACTGCCTCAGTATTGGGGTATTCTCGTCTCGGCTGTTCACATTCTTTGGTTCCCAGTTCCAGATATTCACCTCTCTTCCACCCAGCGATGATTATATCGCAGCAGTTAATAAATAATACCGCCTCCTCTGGAGTCCGTGCTCATTACCGCCGACCTCTTTACTCGCCCTTCACGGACATTGATCTGGACACTAAACGCAATCCAGGGCACAATAAAATGCGATTCCTCTCGTCCGTCGTCATCTGTCCAAGATTATCGAGCTTTCTGGATTATCGGGCAGTCATAGAAAAGATTGTATAAGCTACTGTATATGGCCATGTATATACAGTTGTTCTCAAAAGTTTACATACCCTGTCAGATTTTTTGCTTTCTTGGCGTCTTTTCAGAAAATATGAATGATAACATAAAATCTTTTTTTTCCATTCATGGTTAGTGGTTGGGTGAAGCCATTTAGTGTCAAACTACTGTGTTTTCTCTTTTTAAATCATCCGAATGACCGTGATCAAAAGTTCACACATACTAGTGATTTTGGTCTGATAACATGCACAGAATTTGACACAAAGAGGTTTGAATGGCTAATAAAGGTAACATCCTCACCTGTGACCTGTTTGCTTGTAATCAGTGTGTGCATGAAAGCTGAGTGAGTTTCTGGGATCCAGACAGACTCTAGAATTGTCAACGGATCTACGGGAAAAGATAGTTGAACTGTATAAAACAGGAAAGGGATACAAAAAGATATCCAAGGAAGTGATAATGCCATTCAGAAGTGTTCAAACTGTGATTAACAAATGGAAAATCAGGGGCTCTGTAAAAACCAAACCACGATCAGGTAGACCAAGAAAAATTTCGGCCACAAGTGCAAGGAAAATTGTTCGGGATGCAAAGAAAAATCCACAAATAACATCAGCTGAAATACAGGACTCACAGAAAACTAGTGGTGTGGCTGTTTCAAGATGCACAATAAGGAGGCACTAGAAGAAAAATGGGCTGCATGGTCGAGGCACCAGAAGAAAGCCATTACTGCTCAAATGCCACAAAGTATCTCGCCTACAATATGTCAAACAACACAGAGACAAGCCTACAAACTTCTGGAACAAGGTAATTTGGAGTGATGAGACAAAAATCAAACTTTTTGGCCACAACCATAAATGGTGCATTTGGAGAGATGTCAACAAGGTCCATGATGTAAGGAACGCCATTCCTACTGTAAAGCATGAAGGTGGATCCCTGATGATGTGGGGCTGTGTGAGCTACAACGGCACAAGAAACTTGTTCAAGGAAAGATGAATGCAGCACGTTATCAGCAAATACTGGAGGCAAATTTACACTCATCAGTCCAGAAGCTGCGCATGGGACGCACCTGGACGTTCCAACATGACAACAATCTAAAACACAAGGCCAAGTTGACCTGTCATTGGCTACAGCATAACAAAGTGAAGGTTCTGGAGTGGCCAGCTCAGTCTCCTCACCTCAATACCATTGTGCCACTCTGGGGAGAACTCAACCGCACAGTTCTTGCAAGAAAGCCAAGGAACTTACAGGAACTGGAGGCTTTTTGCCAAGAAGAATGGGCAGCTTCACCATCTGAGAAAATAAAGAGCCTCATCCACAACTACCACAAAAGACTTCAAGCTGTCATTGATGTTAGAGGGGGCAATACACGGTATTAAGAACTGGGGGATGGGAAGTTTTAATCAGGGTCATTTGGATGTTTCTAGTTGTCATTATGGATTTAAAAAGAGAAAACGCAGTAGTTTAACAATAAATGGCTTCACCCGACCACTAACCATGAGAGGAAAAAAGATTTTGCGTTATCATTCATATTCTCTGAAAATAGGCCAAGAAAGCAAAAAATCTGCCGGGGTGTGTAAACTTTTGAGCACAACTGTATATATTCCTCCCCATCATGTCTGGTCTCAGTCTGAGCAATCACCATTTTACCAAATTTATAGCCTTTTTCAAAACCTAAGTTTCTAATTCTCCAAGGGCTCATTACATTGAGCACTGGCTGCCCCTGACGTCATGTCTCCTCTTGTATTTTTAGAAGAATGCCCGTCTCAAGCTGGCAGATTTATGGCATAATGACTATTATATATCCCTCATTGTGCCCAAAACAGAATCCGTGCACCCGACTGTTGTGGATACAGAAGTCAGGGTGGAAGTGATTCCACTAAAATCAAAGTATTTAATTAGAGTCTTCTGACTGCAAAATGTATCACCGAACTTAACGAGAAGTGATTGGCCAAAGACATGTTGCTGGGGATACAAAAATGACAGACGGATCAAAGGACTCAAATATGGCCATGTACACAAGAGCGAATGCAAAGCAGCATCCGAGAATCGCACGGAAGAGGTTACTATAATAAATAACTGGATGATTTCAAAGGCAATTGTCTTGTAAAAACATTGGGAGAAGAAGAGCAAGATGTTCTAATAATCAGAAAAATATGTCCCCGCAATTATATTCAAAATAGTGTTATATGCACAATTTAATTCAGAACACTTTTCACTTCTGCAGTAAATTTACACAATAGATATAAGAATGTAGATAGTCAATGACTAAGAATATAACCACTATAATACTGCCCCCTATGTACAAGAATATAACTACTATAATACTGCCCCCTATGTACACGAATATAACTACTATAATACTGCCCCTATGTACAAGAATATAACTACTATAATACTGCCCCCTATGTACACGAATATAACTACTATAATACTGCCCCTATGTACAAGAATATAACTACTATAATACTTCCCCTATGTACAAGAATATAACTACTATAATACTGCCCCCTATGTACACGAATATAACTACTATAATACTGCCTCCTATGTACAAGAATATAACTACTATAATACTGCTCCTATGTACAAGAATATAACTACTATAATACTGCCCCCTATGTACACGAATATAACTACTATAATACTGCCTCCTATGTACAAGAATATAACTACTATAATACTTCCCCTATGTACAAGAATATAACTATTATAATACTGCCCCCTATGTACACGAATATAACTACTATAATACTGCCTCCTATGTACAAGAATATAACTACTATAATACTTCCCCTATGTACAAGAATATAACTACTATAATACTGCTCCTATATACAAGAATATAACTACTATAATACTGCCCCTATGTACAAGAATATAACTACTATAATACTGCCCCTATGTACAAGAATATAACTACTATAATACTGCCTCCTATGTACAAGAATATAACTACTATAATACTGCTCCTATGTACAAGAATATAACTACTATAATACTGCCCCCTATGTACACGAATATAACTACTATAATACTGCCTCCTATGTACAAGAATATAACTACTATAATACTGCTCCTATGTATAAGAATATAACTACTATAATACTGCCCCCTATGTACACGAATATAACTACTATAATACTGCCCTCTATGTACAAGAATATAACTACTATAATACTGCCCCCTATGTACACGAATATAACTACTATAATACTGCCTCCTATGTACAAGAATATAACTACTATAATACTTCCCCTATGTACAAGAATATAACTACTATAATACTGCCTCCTATGTACAAGAATATAACTACTATAATACTTCCCCTATGTACAAGAATATAACTACTATAATACTGCTCCTATATACAAGAATATAACTACTATAATACTGCCCCTATGTACAAGAATATAACTACTATAATACTGCCCCTAAGTACAAGAATATAACTACTATAATACTGCCCCCTATGTACAAGAATATAACTACTATAATACTGCCCCTATGTACAAGAATATAACTACTATAATACTGCCCCTATGTACAAGAATATAACTACTATAATACTGCCCCTATGTACAAGAATATAACTACTATAATACTGCCCCCTATGTACAAGACTATAACTACCATAATACTGCCCCTATGTACAAGAATATAACTACTATAATACTGCCCCTATGTACAAGAATAAAAACTAGTATAAAACTGACCCTATGTACAATTATATAATTACTATAACACTGATCCTATGTACAGGAATATAACTACTATAATACTGCCCCCTATATATAAAAATATAACTACTATAATATTGCCCCTATATATAAGAATATAACTACTATAATACTGCCACTATGTACAAGAATATGGTATAGCTACTATAATACTGATCCTTTATACAAGAATATAAGTACTATAATAATACCCCTATGTACAAGAATATAGCTACTATAATACTATCTCTATGTACAATTATATAATTACTATAACACTGATCCTATGTACAAGAATATATCTACTATAATACTGCCCCTATGTACAAGAATGTAACTACTATAATACTGCCCCTATGTACAATTATATAATTACTATAACACTGATCCTATGTACAAGAATATAACTACTATAATACTGCCCCCTATATATAAAAATATAACTACTATAATACTTCTCCTATGCTGGGTTGCCATTAGGGCATTTCTTCCATTACTGATGTAGGGGGCCCAGGTGTACAGGGGGCCCGCTGACTTCGGCGCCTTCTTCAGCTGGATGTGCGTCTTAGAGCACACATCCAGCTGAAATTCCCTGCAGCACAGTGGCCCGTCGGGTCCTGTACTGGAATACACGCTGTGACAGTGACCGGTAGCTGACATCGGCAGTATTGTGACTGGGGGCGCATGACAGTGACGTCACGCACCATGGCGTGCACTCCGATGATAAGCTGACTTATTGAGTCTGATAGTTTGCCTCTTGGCTTTTGATTGGATGGACTTCATTTCTTATTCTTCCAACTGTCATGGTCTCACATGATCGGTTTGGCCATTTTATTGGCCAAGAGACTATTGATGAGCTGGATGACGCTGTTTCTCTGTTCTTGGGAAATCTTCTTCATGGCTGCTCCTCAATTTAAACCGGTGACGTTTTGTTTGAGAATTAACCTATGGTCACGCTGCGTTTTCTGATGCATTTTTGGGTGCAGTTTGTTGCCAAGCCTGCATGTCTCTCCTGATCCCAGCAAAGTCAATGAGAATTCTGAAATGCTGTGCGCACGTTGCTTCTTTTTTCCTTGCAGTTTGGATGCAGAAAAAAAGAAGCAGCATGTCAATTGTTGGTGCATTTTTTTTCTTGCGTTTTTTAGTTCTTCCAACCAATTTTTCACAAAAAAAACCCAACACCAAAAATGCATAGCCAAGATGATTGTCTATAAAATGAAGGTAGTCGTAGGCTCAGAGCTGTAGTGGATGGTGAGATGTTGAGCCTGAAAGTCAAAAGATCAAAACATTTTTACCCTTTTGCTCATTAGTATATATACCAAGATGGGGAAATATATATTAGGATGGGCCCAGGACATACTGTATATACCAGGATGTGATCCAGGATGGGGACTTATATACCAGGATGGGGGACATACATACCAGGATAGGCCCAGGATGGGGACATATATGCCAGGATTGAGACACATATACCAGGATGGGGCCCATTATGTGCACATATATATCAGGATGGGGACATATATACTAGGATTGAGACACATATATGCAGAATGGGGCCTGGGATGAGTACTGTATATATCAGGTAGCACCCAGGATGAGGATCATAAATACCAGGATGGGGCTGAGGATGAGGATATATATACACCAAGATGGGCAAATATATACCAGGATGGGCCCATTATGTGCACATATGTACCAGGATGGGCCGAGGATGGGGACATATATGCCAGGATTGAGACACATATACCAGAATGGGGCCCATTATGTGCACATATATACCAGGATGGGGACATATATACCAGGATTGAGACACATATACCAGAATGGGGCCTGGAATGAGTACCATATATTTCAGGTTGCATCCAGGATGAGGATCATATATACCAGGATGGGACCCAGGATGAGGATATATATATATATATATATATATACCAAGATGGGCAAATATATACCAGGATGAGCCAATTATGGGCACATATCTACCAGAATGGGCTCAGGATTGAAACACATATACCAGGATGGGGCCCGGGTTGTATACCATACAGTTAGGTCCAGAAATATTTGGACAGTGACACAAGTTTTGTTATTTTAGCTGTTTACAAAAACATGTTCAGAAATACAATTATATATATAATATGGGCTGAAAGTGCACACTCCCAGCTGCAATGTGAGAGTTTTCACATCCAAATCGGAGAAAGGGTTTAGGAATCATAGCTCTGTAATGCATAGCCTCCTCTTTTTCAAGGGACCAAAAGTAATTGGACAAGGGACTCTAAGGGCTGCAATTAACTCTGAAGGCGTCTCCCTCGTTAACCTGTAATCAATGAAGTAGTTAAAAGGTCTGAGGTTGATTACAGGTGTGTGGTTTTGCATTTGGAAGCTGTTGCTGTGACCAGACAACATGCGGTCTAAGGAACTCTCAATTGAGGTGAAGCAGAACATCCTGAGGCTGAAAAAAAAGAAAAAATCCATCAGAGAGATAGCAGACATGCTTGGAGCAGCAAAATCAACAGTCGGGTACATTCTGAGAAAAAAGGAATTGACTGGTGAGCTTGGGAACTCAAAAAGGCCTGGGCGTCCACGGATGACAACAGTGGTGGATGATCGCCGCATACTTTCTTTGGTGAAGAAGAACCCGTTCACAACATCAACTGAAGTCCAGAACACTCTCAGTGAAGTAGGTGTATCTGTCTCTAAGGGTATGTGCGCACGTGTGCGTATTACATGCAGTTATGCTGCTTTCTGCACCGCAGCGTAACTGCATGCGTCCTGCGTCCCCTGCACAATCTATGGAGATTGTGCAGGGGCCGTGCGCACGTGGCATGTTAGAACGCAGCTATTCGGCTGCTTGCCAAATTGCTGCGTTCTAAGAAGTGACATGTCACTTCTTTCGTGCGTTCTGCATGCTGTCTATAGGGAGAGGCAGCATGCAGAGCGCACGAATCTGCCGGCACCATGCGCTTCAGAACGCAGCTTTTCAGCTGCGCTCTGAAGAGCACATTTTCGGTGCGGTGCAGAGCGCACACGTGCGCACATAGCCTAAGTCAACAGTAAAGAGAAGACTCCATGAAAGTAAATACAAAGGGTTCACATCTAGATGCAAACCATTCATCAATTCCAAAAATAGACAGGCCAGAGTTAAATTTGCTGAAAAACACCTCATGAAGCCAGCTCAGTTCTGGAAAAGTATTCTATGGACAGATGAGACAAAGATCAACCTGTACCAGAATGATGGGAAGAAAAAAGTTTGGAGAAGAAAGGGAACGGCACATGATCCAAGGCACACCACATCCTCTGTAAAACATGGTGGAGGCAACGTGATGGCATGGGCATGCATTGCTTTCAATGGCACTGGGTCACTTGTGTTTATTGATGACATAACAGCAGACAAGAGTAGCCGGATGAATTCTGAAGTGTACCGGGATATACTTTCAGCCCAGATTCAGCCAACTGCCGCAAAGTTGATCGGACGGCGCTTCATAGTACAGATGGACAATGACCCCAAGCATACAGCCAAAGCTACCCAGGAGTTCATGAGTGCAAAAAAGTGGAACATTCTGCAATGGCCAAGTCAATCACCAGATCTTAACCCAATTGAGCATGCATTTCACTTGCTCAAATCCAGACTTAAGACGGAAAGACCCACAAACAAGCAAGACCTGAAGGCTGCGGCTGTAAAGGCCTGGCAAAGAAGTAGGAAACCCAGCGTTTGGTGATGTCCATGGGTTCCAGACTTAAGGCAGTGATTGCCTCCAAAGGATTCACAACAAAATATTGAAAATAAAAATATTTTGTTTGGGTTTGGTTTATTTGTCCAATTACTTTTGACCTCCTAAAATGTGGAGTGTTTGTAAAGAAATGTGCACAATTCCTACAATTTCTATCAGATATTTTTGTTCAAACCTTCAAATTAAACGTTACAATCTGCACTTGAATTCTGTTGTAGAGGTTTCATTTCAAATCCAATGTGGTGGCATGCAGAGCCCAACTCGCGAAAATTGTGTCACTGTCCAAATATTTCTGGACCTAACTGTATATATCAGGCTGCGTCCTGGGTGAGGACCATACCCAGTCATATGAAAACGTTTGGGCACCCCTATTAATGTTTACCTTTTTTCTTTATAACAATTTGGGTTTTTGCTATTTCAGTTTCATATATCTAATAACTGATGGACTGAGTAATATTTCTGGATTGAAATGAGGTTTATTGTACTAACAGAAAACGTGCAATCCGCATTTAAACAAAATTTGACCGGTGCAAAAGTATGGGCACCTCAACATAAAAGTGACATTAATATTTTGTAAAAAAATTGAAAGAAATCCAGCACTCAAAGCATTCAACTGAAATTGTTTTATATTTTATTCATTGATCTGTGTAATTATTAAAGACGTTTCGGTCATCCGACCTTCATCAGTTTACACTACAATAAAAAGATACATGAAAAATTTTTTAGTGTACAGAAATAATGGCATTATACAATCATGGTAACAAAAAAGGGCAGAAATATTCACCACATTATAATGCATGAACCATAAACTATGATATACAAAAAATGTCAACAAAAAGACAAAAATGAAGAATCTGTCAGTTGAGCCGCTTCACTAGCAGATATACTGTCCACCTAAAGATATAATTGAAATACAGATAAAATGTAGCATAATAGAACCATTATACAACAAAAAAAAGGGGAACCAAACAGGAAACCCAAAAATTTATCCAAAAAATGTATATCTTGCTAATATGGAAGGACAAAGAGCCTAAGCACCAGCCCTGAGACACTATTCTAATCTAATAAAACAGACAATACACAGAAATGCCATGTAATGAACACTCACCAGAAAGGGCTCTGTAGAAATATATGGAAAAGCTGGACCAGAGGAAAAAGCTGCCCATCCGGGTCTGCAGTCAATGTAATCTGACAGTCCAATGTCCAGATTTAAATAGACCGCTCAATTAGCTCATTAACAAGTTACAGAGCGTCACTTCCGGTCCGAAGACCGGAAGTGACGTCACGGAGCGTCACTTCCGGTCCGAAAACCGGAAGTGACGTCACCGGCTGGCAAAGTGTAAATCCTGATGGTTGGCAACTGTAGACATACACAGACAGCCACTCCTCACCGCAGGACGTCACTTCCGGTCCGCAAACCGGAAGTGACGATCCTGGTTGGCAAAATGTAAACGAGATGGTTGGCAATTTAAAGACAAATTACCTAAAAGATCAAATAAAAGAAAAAATAGAAGAAATAAGACAAGAGGACTAAGGGAATGGTGTATTTATTCAGAATCAATTTAATGATTCTTTAATTTTTTATCAACTATAATCAACCCTAGTAAAAAAAGGAAAAAAAGAAAAAAAAGAAAAAAAGAAAAGAGAAAAAAGAAAAACTAAGAGGGATATACGTCAGGAAATGGAGGGGGGGGGAAGGGGGGAAGGGAAGGGAAAGGAAAAGGGGGTGGGCATTGGGAAGGGAAGAGGGGGGGGGAAGGGGAAAGGGAAAGGAGAGACTATGGAAAAAAGGGAACAAGGGAAAATGAGTAATGCGTAGAAAAAACTAAAACTAGGGAAAAAGCAGAAAAAAGGATTATGTTAAGAAAGAAACAGGAAAAAGATTATAAGACAATACCTAAAGGGACCGGCCATCATCAAATCAGTGATCAACTCCTCTGAAAAAGATAATAATAAGTAGGCATAAATGAATGAAAAGCTATAAGAAACTAGAAGTATCGAAATCACGATTAAGGCCTTTGGGCTCCAAAGTCTGAAGAGTAAAAATCCAATACGCCTCCCTTTGTTTCAATTTTTTAACCCTATCACCTCCTCTTCTATTTGGCAAGACCTGCTCTAACACCTGGAACCGTAATTGACTAACACTATGTCCCTGTTTATGAAAATGAGATGGAAGAGGTAAAGTCAATCTCTCACACCTAATGGTGGATTTATGTTGTGATATACGTTCCTTAACAGTCTGGGTGGTTTCGCCTACATAGAGTAGGCCACAAGGACACTTCACTACATATACAACATAAGATGTCTCACAGGTGAAAAAACCTCTAATTGGATAACCCCGACCACTGTAGGGATGCAAAACTCTATCACCTTTCAGCACATTACTGCATTGGGCACAATTTAAACATGGAAAAGTACCACGTCTCTGGGTATAAAGATGAGTTTGAACGGGTCCAGTCACACCGGCGCCCACATCAGCTCTCACCAATTTATTACTGAGGTTGGACGGTCGTCTAAAACAAGGAAGAAAAGGTGATTTAAATTCTTCCACCTCCGGGTACCCTTTACGCAAGATGTTCCAATGACTTCTGATGAATTTATGAATTTTGTAAGAAAAAGGATGGTAAGTATGAACGAAAGCCAAACGTTTATCTCTAGTCTTACCAATAGAAGATTCGGTATTCACACTAGCACTATTCAAAACCTCCTGTGGATAACCCCTCGCCAGAAACTTAGTCCTCATCTCCTGTAATCTGGTATCTTTAATTTCTTGTTGATTAACAATCCTATGTAACCTAAGAAACTGGGACTTAGGTATAGAATTCTTCATGGCTTTGGGATGACAACTATCATATGCGAGTAAGTTATTCCTGTCCGTCGACTTTATGTACAAATCTGTTTGTAAATGTCCATTCTCTAATTTCGTAACAGTGACATCTAAAAAATTGATATGATGTAAATCATATTGTATAACAAATTGAAGTTCAGACCAAATGCTGTTAATGTAATTATGGAACTCCATGATGGAATCCAACGGGCCAACCCATATGCAAAAAACGTCGTCAATAAATCTCTTCCAACACTTGCAGTGCTCTTGGAATCCCTTATGTGGATATATGAATGTATCTTCAAAGTAAGACATGTACGTATTTGCATACGGGGGCGCTACGTTGGACCCCATTGCGGTCCCCTGTTTTTGAATATAATAGATGTCCTGAAACAAAAAGAAATTTTCAGTTAACACTATTTGTAATAAGTCCAGACAGAAATCACTTGTATCACTCGAAAAGTTATGTTGTAACAATAACTTACGAACTGCTGACATGCCCTTCTGATGTACAATAGACGTATATAAACTTGTCACATCCCAAGTCACGAGATAAGCATCAAATGGAATAGTATCAAGTCCACGAATCACCTCTAGGAAGTGACCAGTATCCAACAGGAAAGAAGGAATGTTTTTAGTCAAAGGAGTAATAATCTTCTCAAGTAAAATAGCTAAAGGGGAAAGGATAGAATCTGTGCCCGCCACTATAGGTCTACCAGGAGGGTTCACCAAGGTCTTATGAATTTTGGGGAGTACATAAAAGACAGGAATGATTGGATTCTGCTTTTGTAAGAAATCAAATGTCTTCTGATCTATTACTCCCTTTTGTAGATAGTGGCCGGTCACAGATCTAATCCTATCTCGAATCCTATTCATCGGGTTACTTGCCAATATTCCATAGACATTACTGTCCCCCAATTGTCTCAGTATTTCCCGTAAATACATGGATTTGTCCATAACTACCAAAGCTCCGCCTTTATCGGCTTGTTTGATAATTATGTCTTTATCCTGCATAAGAGATGCCAACGCATTTTTATCCTTATCTGAAAAATTGGAAGGACAGTGTAATGATTTGTTAGACACATCTTTGAAAAATGACGTAATGTCATGTTCCAATAAACCTATGAACGTTTCCACTGGAGGGTTACTTTTGGGAGGCATGAAAGTGCTCTTAGTTTTGAGTCCCAATCCTTGGATATTGATAGGAGCAATAGAGGTAGATTGTGTCGATGGTCTCAGACCTATATCAGATAATGATGAAAAATGGGCCTTAATACGTAAATTTCGATAAAATCTTAGTAAGTCCATTTGTAACTGGAATGTATTGAATTTGTAGGAAGGACAAAAAGATAAACCCTTCTGAAGAAGACTAATTTGATCCGGTAACAAATTCTTAGAAGAAATGTTGACTACAATGGTATCCGGCGTACCTGGGATCTGGTGACCATCGTTGTTCTTGCAGGTTCGGTGGCGTTGTCCCCCCCGCCTAGGTTTCCTCTTTGACCTCTGCGGTTTCTTTGACCTAAAAAATGTGGTTTTGGTCGTCTGGTAAAGGAAAATTCCGAATCCGAAGCCGAATCACCACTAGAGGAATATTGGAAACGTCTTGGAAACACTCTGGAGGATGTATCACGCCACCGATAAACTCGATTATTTTTATAGTCCTCAGTATCCCGTAGGAATTTTTCTCTTTTAATTTTTTGACTTTCAATTTTCTGGATTTGTAAATCTCTTGTAACTTGATCTTTGATTTTCACCAGATCCTCAGCCGAAGAGGTGGAATTTAATTGTTGCTCAATCACGACAATCTCTTCACGTTTGGTAATGATCGCTTGATTTAAATAATCCAAAGTCAAAGTCATTAAGTCAAAAGAGCATTTGTTAAGAATCTGTTCAAAACGATTACAAAAATCAGGGTTGTCACTGAAGATGGTCGGTCTTACACCAACCCGTAGTCCTCTTGGAATTCTTTGAACACGTACGTATTCTGCAATAGTGGCACAGTGCAATTCCAAATTTTGTAATTTTCTAGATTCCTTCTGAAAATCACGGGTTCGAAGCTCAGAAGTAGGAATATGCAAAAAATCACTCTGCACTGTGGTACGGCTCATAATATCTGCCATTTCATCCGCAGTATAAGAAAACGCCACATTGGCCATTATAAGAAAAAATGAGGGTGCACACACTAAAGGATATACTATATAGAATATAGAAATGTGGCACTCCTTCTATAGTCGCTGGTGCTTGGATAGGGTCCCACCCCAGATCAAAAAATTGAAAGAAATCCAGCACTCAAAGCATTCAACTGAAATTGTTTTATATTTTATTCATTGATCTGTGTAATTATTAAAGACGTTTCGGTCATCCGACCTTCATCAGTTTACACTACAATAAAAAGATACATGAAAAATTTTTTAGTGTACAGAAATAATGGCATTATACAATCATGGTAACAAAAAAGGGCAGAAATATTCACCACATTATAATGCATGAACCATAAACTATGATATACAAAAAATGTCAACAAAAAGACAAAAATGAAGAATCTGTCAGTTGAGCCGCTTCACTAGCAGATATACTGTCCACCAACTGACAGATTCTTCATTTTTGTCTTTTTGTTGACATTTTTTGTATATCATAGTTTATGGTTCATGCATTATAATGTGGTGAATATTTCTGCCCTTTTTTGTTACCATGATTGTATAATGCCATTATTTCTGTACACTAAAAAATTTTTCATGTATCTTTTTATTGTAGTGTAAACTGATGAAGGTCGGATGACCGAAACGTCTTTAATAATTACACAGATCAATGAATAAAATATAAAACAATTTCAGTTGAATGCTTTGAGTGCTGGATTTCTTTCAATTTTTTGATCTGGGGTGGGACCCTATCCAAGCACCAGCGACTATAGAAGGAGTGCCACATTTCTATATTCTATATAGTATATCCTTTAGTGTGTGCACCCTCATTTTTTCTTATAATGGCCAATGTGGCGTTTTCTTATACTGCGGATGAAATGGCAGATATTATGAGCCGTACCACAGTGCAGAGTGATTTTTTGCATATTCCTACTTCTGAGCTTCGAACCCGTGATTTTCAGAAGGAATCTAGAAAATTACAAAATTTGGAATTGCACTGTGCCACTATTGCAGAATACGTACGTGTTCAAAGAATTCCAAGAGGACTACGGGTTGGTGTAAGACCGACCATCTTCAGTGACAACCCTGATTTTTGTAATCGTTTTGAACAGATTCTTAACAAATGCTCTTTTGACTTAATGACTTTGACTTTGGATTATTTAAATCAAGCGATCATTACCAAACGTGAAGAGATTGTCGTGATTGAGCAACAATTAAATTCCACCTCTTCGGCTGAGGATCTGGTGAAAATCAAAGATCAAGTTACAAGAGATTTACAAATCCATAAAATTGAAAGTCAAAAAATTAAAAGAGAAAAATTCCTACGGGATACTGAGGACTATAAAAATAATCGAGTTTATCGGTGGCGTGATACATCCTCCAGAGTGTTTCCAAGACGTTTCCAATATTCCTCTAGTGGTGATTCGGCTTCGGATTCGGAATTTTCCTTTACCAGACGACCAAAACCACATTTTTTAGGTCAAAGAAACCGCAGAGGTCAAAGAGGAAACCTAGGCGGGGGGGACAACGCCACCGAACCTGCAAGAACAACGATGGTCACCAGATCCCAGGTACGCCGGATACCATTGTAGTCAACATTTCTTCTAAGAATTTGTTACCGGATCAAATTAGTCTTCTTCAGAAGGGTTTATCTTTTTGTCCTTCCTACAAATTCAATACATTCCAGTTACAAATGGACTTACTAAGATTTTATCGAAATTTACGTATTAAGGCCCATTTTTCATCATTATCTGATATAGGTCTGAGACCATCGACACAATCTACCTCTATTGCTCCTATCAATATCCAAGGATTGGGACTCAAAACTAAGAGCACTTTCATGCCTCCCAAAAGTAACCCTCCAGTGGAAACGTTCATAGGTTTATTGGAACATGACATTACGTCATTTTTCAAAGATGTGTCTAACAAATCATTACACTGTCCTTCCAATTTTTCAAATAAGGATAAAAATGCGTTGGCATCTCTTATGCAGGATAAAGACATAATTATCAAACAAGCCGATAAAGGCGGAGCTTTGGTAGTTATGGACAAATCCATGTATTTACGGGAAATACTGAGACAATTGGGGGACAGTAATGTCTATGGAATATTGGCAAGTAACCCGATGAATAGGATTCGAGATAGGATTAGATCTGTGACCGGCCACTATTTACAAAAGGGAGTAATAGATCAGAAGACATTTGATTTCTTACAAAAGCAGAATCCAATCATTCCTGTCTTTTATGTACTCCCCAAAATTCATAAGACCTTGGTGAACCCTCCTGGTAGACCTATAGTGGCGGGCACAGATTCTATCCTTTCCCCTTTAGCTATTTTACTTGAGAAGATTATTACTCCTTTGACTAAAAACATTCCTTCTTTCCTGTTGGATACTGGTCACTTCCTAGAGGTGATTCGTGGACTTGATACTATTCCATTTGATGCTTATCTCGTGACTTGGGATGTGACAAGTTTATATACGTCTATTGTACATCAGAAGGGCATGTCAGCAGTTCGTAAGTTATTGTTACAACATAACTTTTCGAGTGATACAAGTGATTTCTGTCTGGACTTATTACAAATAGTGTTAACTGAAAATTTCTTTTTGTTTCAGGACATCTATTATATTCAAAAACAGGGGACCGCAATGGGGTCCAACGTAGCGCCCCCGTATGCAAATACGTACATGTCTTACTTTGAAGATACATTCATATATCCACATAAGGGATTCCAAGAGCACTGCAAGTGTTGGAAGAGATTTATTGACGACGTTTTTTGCATATGGGTTGGCCCGTTGGATTCCATCATGGAGTTCCATAATTACATTAACAGCATTTGGTCTGAACTTCAATTTGTTATACAATATGATTTACATCATATCAATTTTTTAGATGTCACTGTTACGAAATTAGAGAATGGACATTTACAAACAGATTTGTACATAAAGTCGACGGACAGGAATAACTTACTCGCATATGATAGTTGTCATCCCAAAGCCATGAAGAATTCTATACCTAAGTCCCAGTTTCTTAGGGTACATAGGATTGTTAATCAACAAGAAATTAAAGATACCAGATTACAGGAGATGAGGACTAAGTTTCTGGCGAGGGGTTATCCACAGGAGGTTTTGAATAGTGCTAGTGTGAATACCGAATCTTCTATTGGTAAGACTAGAGATAAACGTTTGGCTTTCGTTCATACTTACCATCCTTTTTCTTACAAAATTCATAAATTCATCAGAAGTCATTGGAACATCTTGCGTAAAGGGTACCCGGAGGTGGAAGAATTTAAATCACCTTTTCTTCCTTGTTTTAGACGACCGTCCAACCTCAGTAATAAATTGGTGAGAGCTGATGTGGGCGCCGGTGTGACTGGACCCGTTCAAACTCATCTTTATACCCAGAGACGTGGTACTTTTCCATGTTTAAATTGTGCCCAATGCAGTAATGTGCTGAAAGGTGATAGAGTTTTGCATCCCTACAGTGGTCGGGGTTATCCAATTAGAGGTTTTTTCACCTGTGAGACATCTTATGTTGTATATGTAGTGAAGTGTCCTTGTGGCCTACTCTATGTAGGCGAAACCACCCAGACTGTTAAGGAACGTATATCACAACATAAATCCACCATTAGGTGTGAGAGATTGACTTTACCTCTTCCATCTCATTTTCATAAACAGGGACATAGTGTTAGTCAATTACGGTTCCAGGTGTTAGAGCAGGTCTTGCCAAATAGAAGAGGAGGTGATAGGGTTAAAAAATTGAAACAAAGGGAGGCGTATTGGATTTTTACTCTTCAGACTTTGGAGCCCAAAGGCCTTAATCGTGATTTCGATACTTCTAGTTTCTTATAGCTTTTCATTCATTTATGCCTACTTATTATTATCTTTTTCAGAGGAGTTGATCACTGATTTGATGATGGCCGGTCCCTTTAGGTATTGTCTTATAATCTTTTTCCTGTTTCTTTCTTAACATAATCCTTTTTTCTGCTTTTTCCCTAGTTTTAGTTTTTTCTACGCATTACTCATTTTCCCTTGTTCCCTTTTTTCCATAGTCTCTCCTTTCCCTTTCCCCTTCCCCCCCCCTCTTCCCTTCCCAATGCCCACCCCCTTTTCCTTTCCCTTCCCTTCCCCCCTTCCCCCCCCCCTCCATTTCCTGACGTATATCCCTCTTAGTTTTTCTTTTTTCTCTTTTCTTTTTTTCTTTTTTTTCTTTTTTTCCTTTTTTTACTAGGGTTGATTATAGTTGATAAAAAATTAAAGAATCATTAAATTGATTCTGAATAAATACACCATTCCCTTAGTCCTCTTGTCTTATTTCTTCTATTTTTTCTTTTATTTGATCTTTTAGGTAATTTGTCTTTAAATTGCCAACCATCTGGTTTACATTTTGCCAACCAGGATCGTCACTTCCGGTTTGCGGACCGGAAGTGACGTCCTGCGGTGAGGAGTGGCTGTCTGTGTATGTCTACAGTTGCCAACCATCAGGATTTACACTTTGCCAGCCGGTGACGTCACTTCCGGTTTTCGGACCGGAAGTGACGCTCCGTGACGTCACTTCCGGTCTTCGGACCGGAAGTGACGCTCTGTAACTTGTTAATGAGCTAATTGAGCGGTCTATTTAAATCTGGACATTGGACTGTCAGATTACATTGACTGCAGACCCGGATGGGCAGCTTTTTCCTCTGGTCCAGCTTTTCCATATATTTCTACAGAGCCCTTTCTGGTGAGTGTTCATTACATGGCATTTCTGTGTATTGTCTGTTTTATTAGATTAGAATAGTGTCTCAGGGCTGGTGCTTAGGCTCTTTGTCCTTCCATATTAGCAAGATATACATTTTTTGGATAAATTTTTGGGTTTCCTGTTTGGTTCCCCTTTTTTTTGTTGTATAATGGTTCTATTATGCTACATTTTATCTGTATTTCAATTATATCTTTAGGTGGACAGTATATCTGCTAGTGAAGCGGCTCAACTGACAGATTCTTCATTTTTGTCTTTTTGTTGACATTTTTTGTATATCATAGTTTATGGTTCATGCATTATAATGTGGTGAATATTTCTGCCCTTTTTTGTTACCATGATTGTATAATGCCATTATTTCTGTACACTAAAAAATTTTTCATGTATCTTTTTATTGTAGTGTAAACTGATGAAGGTCGGATGACCGAAACGTCTTTAATAATTACACAGATCAATGAATAAAATATAAAACAATTTCAGTTGAATGCTTTGAGTGCTGGATTTCTTTCAATTTTTTGATCTGGGGTGGGACCCTATCCAAGCACCAGCGACTATAGAAGGAGTGCCACATTTCTATATTCTAATTAATATTTTGTAGATCCTCCTTTTGCAAAAATAACAGCCTCTAGTCGCTTCCTGTAGCTTTTAATGAGTTCCTGGATCCTGGATGAAGGTATATTTGCCCATTCCTGTTTACAAAACAATTCCAGTTCAGTTAAGTTTGATGGTCGCCGAGCATGGACAGCCGCTTCAAATCATCCCACAGATTTTCAATGATTTTCAGGTCTGGGGACTGGGATGGCCATTCCAGAACATTGTAATTGTTCCACTGCATGAATGCCTGAGTAGATTTGGAGCGGTGTTTTGGATCATTGTCTTGCTGAAATATCCATGCCCTGCGTAACTTCAACTTCGTCACTGATTCTTGCACATTATTGTCAAGAATCTGCTGATACTGAGTTGAATCCATGTGACCCTCAACTTTAACAAGATTCCTGGTGCCGCCATTGGCCACACAGCCCCAAAGCATGATGAACCTCCACCAAATTTTACTGTGGGCAGCAAGTGCTTTTCTTGGAATGCCGTGTTTTTTTGCCTCCATGCATAACGCCTTTTTGTATGACCAAACAACTCAATCTTTGTTTCATCAGTCCACAGGACCTTCTTCCAAAATGTAACTGGCTTGTCCAAATGTGCTTTTGCATACCTCAGGCGACTCTGTTTGTGGCGTGCTTGCAGAAACGGCTTCTTTCGCATCCCTCTCCCATACAGCTTCTCCTTGTGCAACGTGCGCTGTATTGTTGACCGATACACATTGACACCATCTGCAGCAAGATGATGCTGCATGTCTTTGGAGGTGGTCTGTGGATTGTCCTTGACTGTTCTCATTATTCTTCTTCTCTGCCTTTCTTATATTTTTCTTGGCCTGCCACTTCTGGGCTTAACAAGAACTGTACCTGTGTTCTTCCATTTCCTTACTATGTTCCTCACAGTGGAAACTGACAGTTTAACCCCTTCACGACCGCGGGCAGTAAAATTACGTCCTATTTTAACGTGACTTAACGACCAGGGACGTAATTTTACTGCCTAAACTTCATTTGATTGCCGTGGCCATAGCAACGGCTTTCAAATGATGTCCCCTGCTGTTTCTTACAGCAGGGGACCTTTGCTTGACCCTAGGGGGGGCGGCATCGCCACCCCCTATCGACGATCGATGTGATTGGCTGTTCAAATCTGAACCGCCAACCACATCGATCGCACTAATTTCGGCAAAAATAATGCCCGAATTAGTGCGATCCTGTGAGATCCAGCTATGAGATGCCGCAGCTGCTGCAGCATATCATAGGTGGACCTCAAACATGTCTCCCCCAGCCCCTGCAGCACTGATTGGAGCGATCGTGCTATGACGCGCAATCGCTCCAATCAGTGTTCAGTGGGGCGGTGTGATTTGCCGGTGGCCGCCCTCCCCAGGCCTGTGCTGGCCTGCGAGCCCTCCCCCAACATGTCTGCAGCGTGCAGTGGCTGGTACTTGTGGTACCACGCCACCGCCGCTGCCGCCGCCGCCGCCGCCCTAGCTGTCACCGCTGCTGCACGTGAGTACTGTGCTCACTTTGCAGCCAGCCCGTGCGCGCTCCCGTGGTGCCCCTGCGCGCTCCCGTGGTGCCCCTGCGCGCTGCCATGGTAGCCCCTGCCGTGCCCCCCCCCGCGATCTGCTCCCCCCAACCCCCCCCCCCCCCCCCGACATCCCGATCTGCTCCCCCCGCGATCTGACTGCCTCCCCCATTATCTCTGTTCTGCAGCTCCCTCTCCGGTCTCCCCCTCTGCTCTACCCCCTCCCCCTCTGCTTCCCCCCCCCCTCTCTGCTCTCACTCCCCCCCCCTCTCCCCCTCTGCTCTCCCCCGACGTCCTCTTACCTGTCTTCACCGGCCTGATCACATCTGCGTCCATCGCTGGGTCCTTCCTGGGCATTCTGCTGATCTGCCTGCTGCTCCTGTAAAGCTGTCCATCTCTCTGCCATCTATTCCTCTGCAGCTCTTCTGGTCAGTGTTCCTCCTGCTAGTCCTCTGGGTACTGTGAGTATAACTTTTTTTTTTTTTTTCCGTATCCCCTGTCCATTTTTACACCTCATCTGTCCGTGCGTCCCGCCAAGCGCTGATCAGGGATGCAGATAACGGATCGGCATCCCTGCTCAATTTTTGGCGTGACTTTTTTTTTTTTTTCCGTATCCCCGACGCTTTTTGTATCGCATCCGTCCGTGCGTCCCGCCAAGCGCTGAACAGGGATGCAGATAACGGATCGGCATCCCTGCTCAATTTTTGGCGTGACTTTTTTTTCCGTATCCCCGACGCTTTTTGTATCGCATCCGTCTGTGCGTCCCGCCAAGCGCTGATCAGGGATGCAGATAACGGATCGGCATCCCTGCTCAATTTTTGGCGTGACTTTTTTTTTTTCCGTATCCCCGACGCTTTTTGTATCACATCCATCCGTGCGTCCCGCCAAGCGCTGATCAGGGATGCACATAACGGATCTGCATCCATGGTCAATTTTTGGCGTGACTTTTTTTTTTCCGTATCCCCGACGCTTTTTGTATCACATCCATCCGTGCGTCCCGCCAAGCGCTGATCAGGGATGCACATAACGGATCGGCATCCATGGTCAATTTTTGGCGTGACTTTTTTCCATATTTGCGACGCTTTTTGTATCGCATCCGTCCGTGCGTCCCACCAAGCGCTGATCAGGGATGCACATAACGGATCTGCATCCATGGTCAATTTTTGGCGTGACTTTTTTTTTTTTTACGTATCCCCGACGCTTTTTTTTATCGCATCCGACCGTGCGTCCTGCAGCGGCCGATCAGTGCACTGCGTCTGTGCGTTTGAAAAGTCAAATGGCGCTCCTTCTCTTCTGAGCCCCGCCATGCGCTCAAACAATTTATTTCCACCACATATGAGGTATCTGCGTACTCAGGAGAAAATGCACAATACATTTTATGGTGCATTTTTTCCTGTTACCCTTGTGAAAAAAAAAGCTACCTAGTTGAAGCAACCGTTTTGTGGTAAAAAAAAAAATTTTTCTTTTCACGGCTCAACGCTATAAACTTCTGTGAAGCCCCCAGGTGTTCAAAGTGCACATCAAACATCTAGAAAAATTATTTGAGGGCTCTAGTTTCCAAAATGGTGTCACTTGTGGGGGAGCTCCACTGTTTAGGCACCATAGGGGGTCTCCAAACGTGACATGGCGTCCGCTAATGATTCAAACCAATTTTGCTGTCAAATGGCGCTCCTTCTCTTCTGAGCCCCGCCATGCGCCCAAACAATTACTTTCCACCACATATGAGGTATCTGCGTACTCAGGAGAAATTGCACAATACATTTTATGGTGCATTTTTTCCTGTTACCCTTGTGAAAAAAAAAGCTACCTAGTTGAAGCAACTGTTTTGTGGTAAAAAAAAAAATTTTTCTTTTCACGGCTCAACGCTATAAACTTCTGTGAAGCCCCCAGGTGTTCAAAGTGCACATCAAACATCTAGAACAATTATTTGAGGGCTCTAGTTTCCAAAATGGGGTCACTTGTGGGGGAGCTCCATTGTTTAGGCACCTCAGGGGGTCTTCAAACCCGACAATGCGTCCGCTAACAGGTGCAGCTAATTTTGCACTCAAAAATTCAAATGGCGCTCCTTGCCTTCCGAGCACTGCTGTGTGTCCAAACATTTGATTTCCACCACATATGAGGTATCTGCGTACTCAGGAGAAAATGCACAATACATTTTATGGTGCATTTTTTCCTGTTACCCTTGTGAAAAAAAAAGCTACCTAGTTGAAGCAACCGTTTTGTGGTAAAAAAAATTTTTTTTCTTTTCACGGCTCAACGCTATAAACTTATGTGAAGCCCCCAGGGGTTCAAAGTGCTCACCAAACATCTAGAAAAATTATTTGAGGGCTCTAGTTTCCAAAATGGGGTCACTTGTGGGGGAGCTCCATTGGTTAGGCACCTCAGGGGGTCTTCAAACCCGACATGGCGTCTGCTAATGAGTGCAGCTAATTTTGCGTTCAAAAATTCAAATGGCGCTCCTTCCCTTCCGAGCTCTGCCGTGCGCCCAAACAATTGATTTTTACCACATATGGGGTATCAGCGTACTCAGGAGAACATGCACAATAAATTGTATTGTGTACTTTCTCTTTTCTCCCTTGTAAAAATGAAAATTTTATGGCTAAAGTAACATTTTTGTGTTAAAAAGTAAAATTTTCATTTTTTCCTTCCACATTGCTTTGGTTCCTGTGAAGCACCTAAAGGGTTAATAAACTTATTGGATGTGGTTTTGAGCAGTGTGAGGGGTGCAGTTTTTAGAATGGGGTCACTTTTGGGTATTTTCTGTCACCTAGGCCTCTCAAAGTCACCTCAAATGTAATGTGGTCCCTAAAAAAATTATTTTGTAAATTTTGTTGGAAAAATGAGAATTTGCTGATGACATTTGACCCCTTCTAACTTCCTAACGGAAAAAAAATTTGTTTCGAAAATTGCGCTGATGTAAAGTACACAAGTGGGAAATGTTATTTAGTAACTATTTTGTGTGACATATCTCACAGATTTATGGGCATAAATTTTCAAAGTTTGAAAATTGCGAAATTTTCAAAATTTTCGCCAAATTTCCTAAATTTTCACAAATAAACGCAAAAAATATTGGCCTAAATTTACCACTGACATGAAGCACAATATGTCACGAAAAAACAATCTCAGAATCGCCAGGATCCGTTGAAGCGTTCCAGAGTTATAACCTGTCAAAGTGACACTGGTCAGAATTGCAAAAAATGGCCCGGTCATTAGGGTGTTTTAGTGGCCGGGGGTGAAGGGGTTAAATCTCTGAGACAACTTTTTGTACCTTCCCCTGAACAACTATGTTGAATAATCTTTGTTTTCAGATCATTTGAGAGTTGTTTTGAGGAGCCCATGATGCCACTCTTCATAGGAGATTCAAATAGGAGAACAACTTGCAAGTGGCCACCTTAAATACCTTTTCTCATGATTGGATACACCTGCCTATGAAGTGCAAAGATCAATGAGGTTACAAAACCAATTTAGTGCATCAGTAAGTCAGTAAAAAGTAGTTAGGAGTGTTCAAATCAAGAAATTGATAAGGGTGCCCATACTTTTGCACCGGTCAAATTTAGTTTAAATGCGGATTGCACATTTTCTGTTAGTACAATAAACCTCATTTCAATCCAGAAATATTACTGAGTCCATCAGTTATTAGATATAAGAAACTGAAATAGCTGTTGCAAAAAGCCAAATTGTTATAAAGAAAAAAGGTTAACATTAATAGGGGTGCCCAAACTTTTTCATATAACTGTATACTAGGATGGACCCAGGATGAGGACATACTGTATATAGCAGGATGGGCTCTGGATGGGGACCAGGTATACCATTATGGAGTCCAGGATAAGAACATACATACCAGAATGGGCCCAGGATGGGGGACAAATATACCAGAACGGGGACATATATTCCAGGATGGGCCTAAGATGAGAACATATATACCACAATGGGGGACATATATTCCAGGATGGTGGCCCAGGATGGGGGACATTAGAACATTATGAAGAGGGGGGGGGCAACTCATGTCTTTATAGGATTTTGAACGTTACAGCTGTAAAGCCACGGTTCTTTTGATCTGGTGGCGAGTTAATCTGTTATCAGCCTCAGTGCGAGATGTGAACATCGTCTCCTTTTGCTGATCACTCTGACACTTCTTATCTCCAAACAACATTAGAAGAAAATCAATAAAATTCATCTTTTTTCCCTCAATGGCGGCTATCAGACGTCCGATCGGGACTGGATTCTGTCAGAATAGGAACGTGTCCTGCTTTAGAAATCTATTATCTCTGTCAGGGTTTCAGTGATTTGTTTTCTACAATTTGTTTTCATTCCTGTACATTTTCTGTTTGCGGTCAGTGACTAATAACAAGCGGTCTCAGATCTATTTAGGAAACATAAACTTTCCTAGACATAGCTCTCGATTCATTTTTGCTTTCGTGCCTTTTTTTTCTAGTTTTTGATTGTTTTCGTCTGTTTTTGTTTTGCAACAAATTCTCCTAGTTTTTGGCTTTTTTGAAGTCCATGTTTATTTTTTTATGTTGAGCAATTTGTACTTGTTTGTTTCTCAGATGTTTGCAGCTAATTCATCAATAATTAAAGGGAACCTGTCAGGTCCAATATGCACCCAGATCCACGAGCAGTTCTGGGTGTATATTACTAATCCCTGCCTAACCGTCCCTGTATACACTAGCATAGATAAAGGGATCTTTAGAAAAAGTATTTCTTTTATCGTATGCTAATGAGCTCGGGGACTAGTCCCCTGGGCGTTAATTCCCCAGCCAGTTAGCTCCATTAGCATGTTACTACGCCCCTGTGGGCATGCTATCATGCTAATGAATGTGCAGCATCAGAGGATGATCTCGCTCACCTCTCCACCGCCATCCGACGCTGGGTTTCGGTTCAGAGCGCATGATCCCGGAGTTTCGGTTATGCGCACTATGAAGCCGGGTGTACACGTCCTGGCTTCAAACTGAAGTAGTGCACATGACCGAACCTCCGGGGTCATGCACACTGAGCCGAAATCCAGCGTCGGGCAGCGGATAGGTGAGTGAGATCATTCTCTGACTCTGTGCATTCATTAGCATGTTAGCACACCCACAGGTGTGTACAACATGCTAATGGAGCTGACTAGCCAAGGGAACTAACGCCCAGGGGACTAGTCCCCATGCTCATTAGCATAAGATAAAAGATCTTTAGAAATACTTTTTCTAAAGATCCCTTTATCTATGCTAGTTTATACAGGGACGGTTAGGCAGGGATTAGCCATATACACCTAGAACTGCTCATTGTTCTGGGTGCATATTGGCCCTGACAGGTTCCCTTTAAAAAGTGTCATGCACGCAGGTGTGGACCCACTGCTCCACGGATCGGGCTCACCCTAGAGGGGCGCAGCTAAGGGACTACCTCGTCTTCACTAGAGCCCCTGATGGTGACTTGTGCTGGAAGGTAGCTGCCAGGTACCATGACAGACGATCTCTCTGCACTATAGAAGCTGACCCCAGAGGTCAGGTAAGCATGTACAGACTCCAATGCAGGCCGAATGGCTGGAACAGGCAGGCCGGTACAGGCAGGACGGCTAGTACAGACAGACAAGCTGGTACTGGCAAATATGTATAGACTGGACGGAAGGTACTGGCAGGATGGCTGGTACAGACAGACAGGCTGGTACTGGCAGATAGGTATATACTGGATGGAAGGTACTGGCAGGATGGCTGGTACAGACAGACAGGCTGGTACTGGCAGATAGGTATATACTGGATGGAAGGTACTGGCAGGATGGCTGGTACAGACAGACAGGCTGGTACTGGCAGATAGGTATATACTGGATGGAAGGTACTGGCAGGATGGCTGGTACAGACGGACAGGCTGGTACTGGCAGATGGCTATAGACTGGACGGAAGGTACTGACAGGATGGCTGATACAGACGGACAGGCTGGTACTGGCAGATAGGTATATACTGGATGGAAGGTACTGGCAGGATTGCTGGTACAGACGGACAGGCTGATACTGGCAGATAGGTATAGACTGGACAGAAGGTACTGACAGGATGGCTGGTACAGACGGACAGGCTGGTACAGGCAGATAGGTATAGACTGGACGGCTGGTACTGGCAGGATGGCTGGTACAGACAGAGTGGCAGGTACTAGAACACAGGTACAGGTTAACAGACACAGGGCACAGGATATTGGACCTGACAACTAGCAGCCATGCATCAAGGAAATAAGCAAATTGCTCAGGCACCTCCCAAAGGTGGAGGTTGCCTTAAGTACGCAGTGTCCTCCAGTCATTGGCAAGGGACACTTTACAGTCTTCGCACTGCCCCTTTAAGAGATGGGGAGTGCATGTGCTTGCATCCTAAGCATGCTCCCGGGAGACCTGTGCTGCGGCATGCAGGCCACGGGAGCAGTAAGCAGGAGCAAGGGCTGGAGATGCCGCAGAGTGGCCAAAAGGGAGATTGCGCCGGCATCCTCACCAAAGGGGAGCCGGTGCTGGCGTTACAAAAAGTCACAATATTTTTGAAGAAAAGTGCCCTCTCCTTCCCTCCTGAAAGTTTTGTGTAAAGTTTGCACCATTTTAGCAGAATATGGGACTTTTTTCTTTAAAGAGGCAAAAGACTAAAATTTTGAGCAAATGTCATGAACCATTTGCTCCATTTTGAAGAATTTGGCACAAAAAACGTTAACGAAGAGTTACTAAAAAATAACGCAAATGATGAATGGGGCTCAGTGCTCCTGTCCACATAGCTGCACTTTGTTACAATGTATCAGTGAAGTCGTTCTTCTGTCGCTCAGTACATTGTAACAAGCCCTGCAGCTGTGATGTGACGCTGAAGGAGCCATTTAATATTGGGGAAGGACTGAGAAGTCTTCTGTGCACATGAGTCAGACCTCGCAGGAACATTCCCCATGTCACGGTCGTATTTTGGAGAGCGGAGATCAATGAGGTGACCATGAAGAAGGTCTATAGAGAACCAGTGACGTGGAATAGACCTCAAGGTTGTGCTTGAGACGTGGAGCCCTGCGAGGTTTGGAGGCGGAGAACAGAGGATGGATTATAATGCTCTGAATTATCGGACTGTGGGCGCCTATGAGCAGAGAATCAATAGGAAATGTCGGGGGGCTCTGGAGTTGTGAGGGGCAATGCTCCCAAATAAAAAGACTTGCATAAAGTTGTCAAAAGTTACACAAAAGTTTTGCTACATTTCAAAAAGTTGCAAAACAGAAGAAGAATCGGTCAAAAAATATGTTACAAAGTTACAGAACTCTTCAATATATAAATGTCAATAATGTATTAACGATTTCGGTGTTTATCCGGCTCATCACATGGCACAGCGGAGTCCTGGCACCATTAATACATCGACCATTGTATCGTATGTGCCAATAATGTCATTTGTGCGCAGCTAATACCGCCGTGCCAGCCCTGCCCCTCATTAACTGGCACAACAGCTGTGCCTTAATGGCCTCAACTTCCGCACATTAAGCTTCAACTCTACAGGTCAGCAGTGATGCCGAACGAACGCGGCGCGGCGTACGGGAGGGGCGCCAATCACCGAGCGGGTATATGATATTAAAGTCAATTAGGAGTCTGCAGACGGTGGAAGGACACGGTGTTAATGTACTCGGGGCCAAGATGCCAAACGGCTGCGGATTTCTGGATTACACCATCCTGCCTGGAAAAGCCGCTGAGTCAAGAGGACATTGAAAAAGTTTTACTCAAAGCAGTTTGCATTTGTAAACATGTGCAGCCCACGCAGCTCTCAATCTTCACATTCTTACAAGTGGCGCAAGAGCTACACACATAAGAGCCATGGCTGCCATGATCCCATTGTTGGTAGAGGTCTTGAATAATGGATTTATGAGGATCCTTAAACTATGAAGAACGTTTGCAAAATATGTCCTTCTGTACCTTTATTCAACCTGTGATAGGTGGAAAAATGTCAGATATTTGGAGAATGTGACTTTCAACCTCCAGCAACATCCAAAGTTATCACAACAACAAACAATGCCCGCATCCTCCACCGACTGTTCTGACCTTGTTGAAAAGCGCATGATTGATATCTCAACTAGTATTGAGCGGGCACCACCATGTTCGAGGTTTCTTTACTCCTAACTTGTGATGAGCGCGCACTACAATGCTCGGGTGCTCAGTACTCGTAACTAGTGATGAGCGGGCACTACCATGCTCGGGTGCTCAGTACTCGTAACTAGTGATGTGCGGGCACTACCATGCTCGGGTGCTCAGTACTAGTAACTAGTGATGAGCGGGCACTACCATGCTCGGGTGCTCAGTACTCGTAACTAGTAATGAGCGGGCACTACCATGCTCAAGTGCTCAGTACTCATAACTAGTGATGAGCGAGCACTACCATGTTCGGGTGCTCAGTACTCGTAACTAGTGATGAGCGGGCACTACCATGCTCGGGTGCTCAGTACTCGCAACTAGTGATGAGGGAGCACTACCATGCTCGGGTGCTCAGTACTCATAACTAGTGATGAGCGGGCACTACCATGCTCGGGTGCTCAGTACTCGTAACTAGTGATGAGCGGGCATTACCATGCTTGGGTGCTCAGTACTCGTAACTAGTGATGAGCGGGCACTACCATGCTCGGGTGCTCAGTACTCGTAACTAGTGATGAGCGGGCACTACCATGCTCAGGTGCTCAGTGTGACGCCCTGGACTAGCCAGGTTGTCACAGGTAGGCCCTTACACAAACACCCCTCCCCCCCTCCCTTAATAAGGTGACAGCAACCAAACTACAAAAAACCCTTGTCACCTCCCTCCGGGTTTGATGTTCACACCAGGGGGAGCGGAGCAAGGCGGTTGGCTTCGCCCACCGAGGAGTTCACAGGCCCTGAGGCGGAAAACAGAGCAGTTCCCCGTGGGGAGCAGAGAGGAGTAGTCTAGTCTTGACTGTGAAGTAGAGTGGAGTGAAGTTCAAGGGCAGACCTGTGTCCAGGTCTGCCATAGTCTACAACAGGTGTCTGGGTTGGAGCCCAGTCACCTCTGGCAAAGAGGCAGACGGTGGTGGCCGCCTGCAGGAGCTGGGATTACAGCCGGTGGAACCGTAGGGACGGGCGGTGGCCCGCCGGTACCGAACCGGGGAACTGATTGGAAACCGGAGCACCAGGAGGGGTACTCAGACCCAGTACGAGGCCCAGAAACAACCGGGCTGAGTCAAATCAACTGATTGAGGACTGGACTTTAGGCCCTTTCCTACCTAAGACCCAACTGAAGACAACAGCCCAACCATTAGGGTAAAGCCACCGCCCAGGCATAGAGACCCGACAGGCCAGCGTCTGCGGGCAAAAAGGGCTCTCCCACCACACACCAGGCTGGGGAGCGGACTACCGTTGCTCAGGCATAGGAGTCGTCATGTCTACACAAGTGAGGTGCAGGAGAAACGTGGAAACCACCAACCTGATAAGGGGAAAAGCGCAGCCGGCTGCGGGCACCGTTCACCATCTTGTCTGGTTTACCAGCGACTCCAGCGTGTTTGTAATAGTGAGTACAACAGTGCCTTCGGGCCGCGCACCGCCACGCCAGTACGATCCATTCCCCCGCCTCAGCACCTCCCTCGGGCCCCCGGGACCATCATCCCCCTACCCACGGAGGGGTCAACCCCAAGCTGCGCAACACCGTCCCCGGGAGCCGAGTAAATGGCAGCGGTGGTGTCCATCCAATTCACCACAACCCGTGGGTGGCGTCACAAACTCAAATCCCCTACAAACAACCGCGGCTCCGGCCGTGGACCTCCCCACCGAAGTCCCTACGTGTAGCGCCAACCCCCTTTCAGAGCGACGTGACTCCCGGGTCCGTGAGGAGCTCGAGCAACCCACCGACGAGCACGGATCCGAGCGGCTCGGCAGCTGGGCCGAGCCCCGGGGCGGTACACTCAGTACTCGTAACTAGTGATGAGTGAGCACTACCATGCTCAGGTGTTCGATACTCGTAACTAGTGATGAGCGAGCACTACCGCGGTAGACGGCTGCCGGTTGATAATGAAGCTTATTGGGTGGAGTTCCCCTTTATTTCTTAGATGACAGTCAGGGATTTGTTGGTTCTAATGTTAATTTTCTGATATTTGCGTTTTCCGTCTTCAGGTAGATGACACCGGGATGATTAATGGGAGTGTCATAGGGGCCGCATGTAATTATCACTCAAAGAAAACCGCCCCGGGGTCTGAATATTTTTTTAAATTAAAACACTTGATAGAGATGCAGAGGATTGTTTTCCTGTACAATGGTGGCGACGGCAAGGTCTGGACATGTGCCGAGTGTAATGGCATCCCATAAGAGAAGCACAAGACGAGCGCCCGTAACATCCACAGCAGCACGGACGTCACCTTCCCTCTGTAGCACAAGCTGTGGCTCTATGTTTGCAAAACTACAACTCCCAGCATGCCATGACTGCGGAGTACATGCATATAATGTAATCTAAGGCTGCTTTATGCACTAATATAGAGGGTCTGGATTGAGAGACCTCTTAATTCTTCCATACGTAGTAAAGTTTATAAAGGGGGCTCCACCCATTTCAAGTGCAGCAGACTAGTGCCAGCTCCGCAGTGGCGGGACAGGATCTGGGCTCTGCCCCCAGGCTCCTATACTCTGTTCTCTGAAGTCTACAGCCAGGATTTATGATCACAGAAGCAGCCCGACGACTTTTGGGAGCAATATGTGGCATGATCTTATAAAATGTTACGCGTAACATCTGCTCAAAAATATCTGCCATGCAAAAAACAAAGAGTGGAGTGGAGTGCGGATCACAGATAGCACACGGAGATCAGGGAGATCAGGAACTTTATACTCGCCTGTGTCCGGCGCTGCTGCTTCCGGGTCCATGGTGCAGTGAATATTCATAAGCATAATGAGCGGGCCCGGAAGCAAGTGTGCGGGATTCTTTCTGAGGGTCCAGATTTTCCTTAAGAAAAAGTCAATTTCTAGTGTGCACATAGCTTAGGCAGGCTTTGCACGTTGCGACATCAGTAACAATGTGTTACCGATGCTGCAGCGATAGTCCCGCCCCCGTTGCACGTGCGATATCTAGTGAAAGCTGACATAG